>NC_143549.1:191586815-191743552 GCF_054136105.1 Typopeltis vanoorti | reverse complement strand
ATAGGGAGGGTGATACTGATAATAGCTGATAAACTGCAGCCAAGGAGAATGAAGTTATATTGCAGGATAGTGAAAAGAGCTAATTTTAGGCTATTTGGTGAGGTGGAGACTGGCAGAATAAAATATACTGTTGGGTGATATGACAGACCAGGTGATGGAATAGATGGAAGAGATAGTATGCATAAACAAATTGATGAAATGAGTGGAAGGAGGGTAATTATTATGGACGATTTCAACTATGGTAACATTGATTGGGAGGAGAGAGACACATCAGGAACTGGATTTAATTCTAATATTAAGGGATAACTATCTGAGACAGCATATAATTGAAAATACTCGAGGTTTGAGAGTGCTTCATGTTGTAATAGCATCTGAGAATTTGACTGCAATGAGTATGACAATGTTGCCACCTATTTGTAAGAGTCATCATAAGTTCACTCTAGCCACCTGGGAGGATGGTAAAGGTGTGCAATTTTCGATTAACAGAGGGTATAGATTAGGTTCGGTTTGGTTAGTGTGGAAGTACCTTGCTGGCAAGTATGACAAGTTTAATAGATTGCTTGAGTCTATGCCATGGCATGTACAACTGCAAGGTCTGGATGCCATCTGAGCATCCAGACCTTGGTGGTCAAGGAGAATTTACAGGAGTTTATGGCTGAATGTATCTCTAGGGTCCAAATGGTAGGGGTTAAATGGATGAATAACACGATTAAGCTTGAGCTGCAAAAAAAGAAACAATTCTGGAGGGAATTTAAAGAAAGATGTGACCTGCAGGCACATGAACATTATAAAGTGCAGGCTGCATACCAACCACCTAAATGGAAATCATTGGGTAAAGAAAAACAGACCTGTGAACAGGATTTAAAATATATTAAATGGTAGTAAGTTACCAACAATAAAAAGTAAACTATATTTCTGTGTTATCCAAAATAACCACCTTCGTTTGAGAGTTAATTCAGCTAAATGATTACTCGTGTTATGTGTTTCAATTTGAACATTGATAGCATTCACTCTATTACTTTTTTGAAATGAATATATTTTAATTTTGTCAGTTTGGTTCAATTTGTATTGTGTTTCGTATTTTTCGTATTTAGTAAAATTTACAAATGAATAAAATTGTTCATAATCTTTTTGATTAACTTTAAATGAAAATTAAACTAAACTCAAATCTCAATGTATGAAATTAAACAAAAAGAAATTAAACTGAAATCTCAAAAAAGAAATTAAACTTAAATCTCGAAAAAAGTAAATTAAAATTGAAAAGAATTTAACTCATTGCAAAAATTGAAACAAAACACAAAAATTAAAATTAAAATTAAAACGAAATTAAATTGTAATCTCAAAAAATCAATTCAACTTCTAATTTCAAAAAAAATGAATTAAACTCAAAAGGAAATTAAACGAAAATGAGATTAAACTGAAATTTAAAAAAATTAAATTAAACTCTATTCAATAAGTGAAATTCAACGCAAACCTCAAAACTTGAAATTACTTATCAAAAAATTGAAATTAAACTCAAAATGAAATTAAACTTAAAATAACTTTAATTTCAGAGTCAGGTGACAATCTAGGTATGCTCCATATGAAGTTAGGTTGAAGTTCTGTGGGCAGTTTGGAAGTTTAGATTGATAGGCAGAGGGTGATATGATAAAAATTTATGAGTTGATAAATGGGTTCCATATGATTAATCAAAAAATATTTTTTTCAACACGTTTAGAAAGAGGACTGCCGGTCATCCATGGACGTTTTGGGTAGAGTATGGTTAGTAAAGATGTACAGATTACATATTATTGCTTGGATTACTAAAACGTTTTGTCATTGGCTTGATATTCAATGATTTAAGGAGAGTTATGGTAAGTATTATTGAGTGTGTAGACTCCATGAATATAATCTTGTAATAGTAGTAATTAAATCTGTCTTGAAATTATTTAATATAAGTATTGCCACTTGCTATTATTAAATTTATAATGGCAAAAAACCCTTAAGAAAGTAATGCAATTTAGATCAGTGAATATCTTCATACACTAATGTGTACTTCTTCAGATTGATATAATATAATAAACACAAATATAAAGACGTATTAGCATGATTTCTAAACATTTTTTTTAATTCACTGACCACATACCAGATGTTAACTACAGAAATGTTATATCATGAGTCATTGATACAGGATATATTTTGTCTCATCCCTGAATTCATTAATACATTATTTTGTGATTTATTTTGTGAAGGTTCGATTCAATATTATGTGGGGGTTTATTATTCTGGGTGGAACATCATTTGAACAATCATCTATTGAAAAATACTATACCAAACCAAGATTATAGGTGAAATATGTTGACAATATTTTCATAATTTGACCAGGCTCAGAAGAAAATCTTCAAAACTAATTCATGAATAATATAAATCAATAAAATTCAAATTACATCAGAAATATAAAAAGATAGTCAATTTCTTTGGATGTTTTCATCTCATTTGAAGATCATGATAATCTTTTGAAGCTAGCAGAAAAAAGTTTAATACAGTTTAGCATCTGGATGATAGTTCCCAATTGGCACAAAAATAGATTACTATCAAAACATTTCAAGAGACCCATTACATTTTCAAGTGATCATAATAAAAGAGAGAAGGAAATAATTATGTTAAATACATTATTAAAACATTTGTTATATCTTCAAAACTATTAAAACTGTTTTTGAATAAACCATTACAGGCTATAGGTGGGAAAAGAATGGCATTGTCTAGTGTGAGACCACAGCCCTGCTTATTAAAAGCCTGAAGCGGTTTGAAAAAGTTTCATGTTTGTTAAGAGCAGGATTTCCAGGCTATGTAAAAAATGAATAATATAAGGGCTTCTAACCATTTCATGTTATCCACTTTGATTGCTTTTATCACCTCATTACACTTTCTTCGATATTGCTCCTCTGTTTGTTCTAATGTATCCCTTCCTATCTTCAACATTCTTTTCTCCTGTATTGAATTCAGAGGTTCTTGTCAAATCCATTTCTTCTTGATCTTCTCTCCTTCTGGTACTATTTCTTCAACTGCATCTTCTATCACCTTCATTATCCTTTTCACTCTTAGATTCGGATTTTTATCTTTCTCTCCACTTTTAATTTCTCTTCTAACACTTTTATGTAACTTCTGTCTATTTTTGCTTCACTTATTGTTGCTCTCTTCGTTTCTGATGAATAGAATTTATATTTTCTTTTTAATTCCAACTTGATGTTTGCAATCACTAACCCATGGTTCGAGTACATATGTGCTCCTTGAAATTTTCACCCCTGCTGCACTGTGGTCCACAGCAAATTCTAACAATTTTTCACATCACTCATTTCTTTCTCTAAAACCATATTTTCCTATGACACTTTCCCCAACACCATTGAGTATTCTGACTTTGGCATTCCAATCTCCTTCAATAGTTAGCACATCTTGCTATGATATTGTTTCCATTGTCTCTGTCAGATATTTGTAAAATAAGTCAATACCTCATATGTTCTGTCAGATGTGGGTGGATATATCTGGACTATTGATATGTTAAATGGTTTTGCCTGAAGACTTGCTACTATGATTCATTCATTGACAGGTTTGAAGCCTAACAGTGCCTCTCTAGCTCTTTTGTTAAAAATGGAGTGAACTCCTTTGTGCTTGGTGTCATGTCATGACAATATACTGTGCATCCATTTATATCTGCTGATGATGTCCATCACATCTTTGCCAATCCTTTGCTTGCTACATTCTAGTATTAACTTTTCTTATCATTTTGTATACCTCACTTGTTTTAGGCTCTTCATAGTAATGTTCTATATTGTTGCATTTGGATTCCAACCATTTTTATCTTATCCATTCTGAATTCATAGTGCAGTTCTTTTAGTGTTCCGATTGTCAAAACACTTTGCAGGCATTGTTCTGATCAAAGATGATTTTTTTGCAAAAGACATCTTTTCTCATGAAGACTTTTGTCTAGACTGATTAAAAGATTTGAATAATATTAACTTTTCTTCTTTTGTGCTGCACAACAGGCTCAATCCACTGTTTTGACCACTGTTTGTGGTGTGTAATGGTGAATCCAGGTCTCATCCATAATAATATATCGATGCAGAAAATCAGTTTTATTCTTGTTAAAATGCTTAAAGCACTGTTCAGAGATATTCATGGGAGTACATTTTTGATCTGCTGAGAGCAAGCACCCATTCTTGTGCAAATTTTTTCATTTGCAATTCTTTATGCAAAATATATTGTACACGTTCTTTTGAAATGTCTATTATCTCTGCAATTTCAGGAACTTTGACTTGTCAGTCATCCAATTCCATGGATCAACTTCAAAGCTGGTACAGCCATGTTAAACTCTGCAGCCCATTTTTAATTATGAAAAACGAAGCAGAAGGGTACCCATAAACCTATGAACTTCAAATTAATTTATTTTGGCATTAAACCTTTTACAAAGAATTTTTAACCACACAATACTCAAAATACACAATTGGGAGCAATTCCACCAATTCCATTGGTGGAATTGCCACCAATTTTATCCATATTTATGGATATGGACAATTTTGCTTCAGACAGCTGCATATAAAAAAGTGGGATTGTTATTGTCATCGACATATACTCTCTAGAGGATAGGTCCAAGATATTCCCAGGACTGGTAATATTCAGTGCTGAGCCAATCTATGCCAGGAGATTTCTCTTTAGATAAGGTGATGGCAGTTGTCAAATCATGTAGCATGATGAGGAGTTCTGTGTCACACCTAGTTGCTGGTGAATCTTTTCATATTGGAGAGAATTTTATTCATGACATCTATAGATGCTAAATTTGCTTGGTATAAATTCTTGTAGTACTGAAAATTATGTAAGAAGATTTCACCAGGATTTTCTATGATGTTTCCACTATCTGTTGTTATAGCAAATATAGTGGTGCACTGTTGTTGGCATTTTCCCAGTGAGAAGAAATACCTTGTTGGTGCATATGTGAAGTAAATGTGTTTGCATCATGGTCTTATTATATTCCTCTTGCAGACTGCCATAAGTGTCAGTGTATGGTGACTTCTAGGGACTGGTATCCCTCAGATGCTGAAAGATATAATTGCTCTTGCAGATTTTTATGGACTGAATGATTATTCAAATTCCTCTGGTGACTATTTTTGGGTACATACCCTAACTTTGGATTTAAAGAGTGGCCACCACTCAGAAATTGATTGGGAAGTAGGTATATATCTGATGAGAGTTTCAATATAGTTTTGGAGTTTCTGGGATATTCTGTGTCCTGTAGTAGGCTGTTATTAAATATTCAGTATGCTCTTTCTTTCTGTCGAGTGTGTCCAGTGATGCAAATGCTGAGAAGGGTGACATCATGGTCCAATGCATGAGAAGGAAGGTATGAGACTCTCCTTACATAGGGTATTGTGTGCATACATATGTAGTATCTCTCAAGCCATGCCTGGTGTAGGACACTGGTTGGACCACTTTGGCCTTCCAGAACACTTTCTGATGTGGGAGCAAGTGTCTAAAGGTATCAGTCAGCTCGTAGTCATTTATTACATCCTGGACAAGCTGAGATAGTGACTTTCGATGTTCTTGGCAGTGTTGTCTCTCGATTGCAGGATCCAGAGTACAGTTTAAGTCCCCTGCAAGTTTGAGGTGGTCAGTGTCCTTGCTGAGATAGTTTTTTTTTATTATTATTATTGTTATTGTTCCGGGAAACTCCAAGGAGTCGACAGACTCATCGAGGGAGGCCCTAACATCATGTCAAGAACAACTATTCAAAATTCACACAGTATCTATCATACCTTGCCTTGAACTCATTCATGGTCGTAGCACCCACAACAGACTCTGGAAGCTTATTCCACTCATTTACCACTCTCCAAGTAAAGAACCTAGCTCTAACACCCTTGCCAACCACGCACTTGCCCAGCTTCCATGCATGGCCCCTAGTCCTCCCACCACCAGTCATATTTTCAAAAATATCTTCTGGATCAATCTTATAAAAACCCTTCAGTAATTTGAATGTCTCAATCATATCACCCCTCCTTTGCCAATCGTCCAATTTCTGCAACCCACAAATCTTTAACCTATCTCATAAGGTTCATTCCACAGACCTGCTATCATCTTGGTCACTCGTCTCTGGACCCTCTCCACTTCCTCCCCATCACGAAGAAACCCTGGTGCCCAGCTGGGCACAGAAGTCCAGATGGGGTCTTATCAAGGCTCTATACAGAGGAACAACAACTTGTTCGTCTCTGCATGTTAAAGTATTTTTCAGAAGCCAAGTGATTTGGTGAGCTGTTTTAGTTACTTTTGCAATGTGTCCCCCCTAAACTTCAACTCCCTATCCACCAATACTCATAAATCCCTGGCCTCATCAATATCCTGGAGTATGGTTCCACCAATGCGATATACTGCTGCTATTCTTTTCACCCCAAAGTGCATAACCTTACACTTTGCCGCATTAAATTGACATCCATTTTTCCTAGCCCAGTCCTCCAAACTATCCAAATCATCCTGTAAAAATTTTGACATCCTGTGCACTGACAATTGCTCTACCCAACTTTGCATCATCAGCAAACAAGTGAACACTTCCTCTCAGATCCTTTACTATATCGTTGATGAACAAATTGAAAAGCAGTGGTCCAAGAAGAGAGCCCTGTGGCACTCCACTAGTCACAAGGTGTCTTTTAGACTCCACTCCTGAATAAACCACTCTTTGATATCTCTCCTTCAACCACCCTCTTATCCATCTCACCAACCCTATATCTATACCCATCTGCTCCAGTTTACTAATTAGGATTCCATGTGGTATCCTATCAAAGGCCTTGGCAAGGTCCAGTAGTATCACTGTAAATCCATTACCCCCTATCCAGTTCAGCCGTCACTGTGTTATAAAACGTGAACAAGTTACTGAGGCGTGATCTACCCTTCACAAAACCATGTTATCCCCCATACAATATCCCATTTTCATCTATCCAATCCTGTATTCTTTTCTTGACTAATTTCTCTAAGACCTTGACAATGATTCCTGATATGCTAATCGCTCGGTAATTTACAACAGTCTTGGAACACCTTTATGCAGTGGAACTATTTTCCCCTCTTTCCACCCGCTCGGGACTAACCCAGACCCGAGACTCAAATTAAACAAAATGGTCAAGGGTACTGACAATTCTTTAGCTGCTTCTCGTACAACACGAGCTGGTATACCATCCAATCCCACAGATGTATTGACATTGAGGTTATGCAATAGACTACTCACCTCCACTTCATTAACCACAATTCCCATATAATCTACTGGTTTATTCGTTTCTGGAATGTCACCACCTGGATGATATACTTTTGCAAAGTGCTTACTCAGTAACTCAACTATCTCAACTGATTCAGTAACCTCCCTACCATCGGCATTCTTTAAAATCAATCTGCCATGTACATTTTTCCTTTTACTTGCTACATATTTAAAAACTGTTTAGAATTCTCTTTAGCCTGCATGGCCAATGTTCTTTCATAATCTTTTTTGCTTTTCTTACCACACTCGTCACCCTTCGGCCTGCGCTTTATACCGTTCATGTGCCTGCTGGTCACCCTTCTCCTTAAATTCCCCCCATAGTTGTTTCTTTTTTTGCAACTCAAGCTTAATGGTGTTATTCATCCATTTAACCCCTACTTGATTTATTATATGGACTCTAGGTATACAGTCAGCCATTGCTTCATGCAAGCACTTCTTAACTACCTCCCATGCACTATCAACTTCTAGTCCTTGCAGTTGTACATGCCATGGCACTGAACCAAGTAAACTCCTAAGCTTGTCATACTTTCCAGCCCAATAATTCCACATGTACCCTGTCTTAATTGAAAATTCTACACCTTCAGCCACCTCCCAAGTTAAGACCCTATGATCACTCTCACCGATTGGTGGCAATGTGGTCATATTTGTTACAGCCAAATCCTCAGATGTAATTACTAGGTCAAACACTCTCTGACCCCTAGTATTTTCCATTCCATGCTGTCGCAGATAGTTATCTCTTAATAACCGCATAAAATCCAGTTCCTTCCTCCTGTGTGTCCTCTCCTCACTCCAATCAATGCGACCATAGTTGAAATCTCCCATAATAATCACCCTCCTTCCACCCATTTCTTCTATTTGCTTGTGCATACTGTCACCACCATCTTTTCCATCACCTGGTCTATAACAGCACCCAATTGTATATTTAGTTCTGCTAGCCACAATCTCACACCAAATGGCCTTAAATGTGCTCTTTTCTCTATCCTGCAATTCAACTTCTATTTTCCTTGGCTGGAGCTCATCAGCTATCATCAACAATACTCCTCCCCCATTTTATTCTCTCTGTCATTCCTGAACACACTATACCCATCAGATTCAATCCCACTAGTTATATCATCTACAGTCAGCCATGTTTTACTAATACCTATAACCTGTGGTCTGGAAGTGCCAACCATGGCCAAAAACTCTTCCTTCTTTTTCCTAATACTCCTAGTATTAGTGTACATGAATTTAAGACACCCATTAGCCCCAACCCTACCTTGATGCCTTATATTAACTATCCCACTCAGATTTGTTGTCCTTATTTGCTCTGACATATTATATTCATTCTTACATTCAACTGCCTCCATTAGGACTGTATCTCTACTCCCCCCCTTAACAAATCTAGTTTCCCTGAATTTGCACATCCACTACATTAAGCAACACTTTCTCAAGTCTTGTTACACCGTAACCATTCAAATGCAAGCCATCCATCTTATATAGATCCTTTCGCCCATCAAACTCACTCCACACATCCACAAATTCCACACCACTCATCATACATAACCAACGCATAAAGTCATTCGCAATTATAGCCCTCCTTTTAAACATTTCACTGTCATACCATGGCAAAAGACTAATCATTCTAACTCTCTCACTCTTTTCTTTTGCTACCTCAAACAATTCATTCAGGTCTTCTATCATTTCCTTTTTATCTCCTTTCAAATCATTCGTACCTGCCACAACAATCATTTCTTTCACCCTTTCCTTTTGCTCTCTAATACTCAGTTACATTCTTTATGGTCGCACCAGGTTGGTACAATTTTGTCAAATCCTCTACTAACACACCTCGTACTAATGAGTCTCCATACAGCACTCTATCCTTCATTTTGTTCATGTTCACATTCATATGTCTATTTTTCCTGTCATACCTTTTATTATTGGTTGGTTCATTCAGTCTACTTTTGTTCATGCACTCTAGCTGCTGTTTTCTTATTTCTATTGCACTATTCAACAACGCGATCTCACTCAATGCATCTATCTGATCTTTTTTGTTCTCTGAGAAACCATTTATACTATCATTCACACTTTCTACATTCACACTCTCACAATTTTCATGTACAACCTTGCCGTTTCTTGTCATATCCCTATTTCCTACATTCTGAAGGTTGACAAAATAATCACACTCACGATCCGAAATACACTTCAATTCCTCATTCTCCCTACATTTTCTACACACATTCAATCCTTTATTATCATCTAACCACACTCCGACCACACTTTGCAAAGCGTACATTTCACAGCTAGTACACTGACTCATTTCTTTTATGCTACCGTTCTTTGATAACGATGGCGAACCTTCATTACTGGCCGCCATTTTCCTTCGCACGGGTGCCATACTTATTTGCAACGTGTTTTGTCAAATTATACATTATAACACCAAAAATAGACGCACTAAAATACGCAAGGCAAACAAAACAAAACTACACAATATTAAGTAATTTGTATCGATAACTGAAAATGATACTTATCTTCTCTGGAGCTTGCACGAACACTACACATTACGAATTCATCTATAGGCGACTTCCCGACATAGATGATGTTAAAACACTTTAGTACACTAACCACGCTAATAAAGCTCCAATAATATACCAAAATTACACACTTAAGTCCACTAAATTGAATCCAAAACATCAATAAATAAACAAAAAACACAAATCTCTCAGGAGCTCTCCGATAGCACATCCGTTCACCAGCTAGCCTCGACACCGAAACCAAAGAGATGAACTTCTGTACATGCACTGTAAGCTTTTCACACTGTGGCATGTACATGTTAATATTTGAGTGCATATATTACACACCCATTAAAGGTATCAATTGTTCCTAATTTTAGAGTGATGTTTGGTTAATTCCAATGCTGAATCCTG
Organism: Typopeltis vanoorti; assembly: GCF_054136105.1. Lineage (NCBI taxonomy): Eukaryota > Metazoa > Arthropoda > Arachnida > Uropygi > Thelyphonidae > Typopeltis > Typopeltis vanoorti. The sequence goes on along the minus strand of NC_143549.1, from coordinate 191,733,379 downwards.
ATTCATGAATTTGTATAGCAGCACAGTGGGTATGGTATATGGCCAGTTACTCCAGTTTTGATCTGAAGCTTTCTGTTGCAATGGAAGTTAGTTTCCTGCAGCATAACTATTTCTGGCTAGTGGGCAAGGATATGCTGCAGGTCAAGCCTGTTTCGCAGTGGTGTTGCACAACCTCTACCATTCAGTGAGAGAAGGTTTACTGACATACTCATTATTTAATGGTTTATTTTTTTGGTGCAATAATCTTCACTTCCTTTACAGATTATTACACTGACACTGGAATTTAAGCCCGTTAATCAGGTAGTACATTCTTTTCCCGAGATTGATGGTTTTCTTCCTCTTTTTCTTGCCAGAGTGATTCTTAATTCTTCCAGCTGGGTGATAAGGCCACTGATGTGGACAGTTTAGTGATATGCTGTCAGCAATTTTGTGTAGAGCCTGGTACTTTTTTAAGAAAGCTTTGAAGCTGCTAATATTAGTGGGCCCTCATTGTGAGGCAGACCTGCACTTCTAGTTTCCTCTTCATCATCTCAGGACTCAAGAAACTGGGTGTCTTCATCCCCCTCTACATGCTGTTGGCAGTGTTACAGAATATTTGGAGGCAAAGATTATCTGCCGCAGCTGCACTGCTTTCTCTTTCGCTGTTTTTTCTGTTCTTTTATCTTTAACAGAGTAGGTTAGTCATCTGTTTTCTGTTTCCTTTTCTCTAGGATTGCTTTTAATCAATGTTAGTGGAAGTTCTTCTGAAAGTTGGGTTTCATTAGCGCCACCACTTGATTTAGTCTCCTCAGTATTGAACGAGTTGTTTCCATTAGACTTTTGCTGTTTGTTAGGAATGCTCTTGTTTTGGGGATTGGCTGTTTGCTGCTTCTGGTTCTCTGATCTGCTAGGGTTTGTAGTATTGTTAACTGAATGATGTATTTTCAGTATAGATACCAAAATACATCATTAATAACAGAAGTAAGTTTTCTGATCTTCCCTGCAGCAAGTCAAAAGCCAATATTAAAATGCGACCTTCTTTATTCAAAAAAATTTTGAATGACTGACAGGTGTTCAAAAACAGTTAAAAAGCTACACCCTGGTGATATCCTTGTCGAAATATGTATCAATGCTCTGAAATACTATCCAGAACAACATGACTATGTATTCCCCACTGGCATGTTGTTCTGAGCCAGTTACAGTAAACACTTCATAAAGCATTCAACCCATTTAGAGGAGTAATCTCAGAATTGGATCTGTTTGATATTTCTGATAAATACATATGTTCTGAGGTTTAAGAAAGGGGAGTTACAAGAGTTGCTTCCTGATTTGTTGGGATGGTCATTTAGTTCCAATCCCAAACATTATCCTCACTTTTGGTACACCAAAGCTGCCACCATCTATAAAAGAAAGGTATCTCAACTGTCCTGTTAAACTGTCCTAAGATGATTCAAAGATCAGAAATATGGACATGTCAAAACTGCCTGTCATGGGTTTACCATTTCTGTCTGATGCAGTAGTAAAGATAATGATAAACTTTCCTGCAATTAAAGCTAAATATCTCACTTGAAAGGGAAATCATCCAGCTTAATTCCATGTCAAATAAAAATGAAATAAAAGAGATTAAAAGAGAACAAAATCTATCTTATCAGGATGCACATAGGACGTTAGCACCACCACACATGCCCTGAGATCATCATGTGTTGACAAGGTGGCAGTTAAGAAAATATCGACAGCAACTCAAACGGATATGGCTATCCCACAATCTGATAATTTCACCACACCTGAATTTTTTATGAACCATTAGGGCTTATCTGTTGGTCACAATCACATGAACATTACTCCAATTCTAGAAAGAACTCCAAAACTGGTACCACTCTATAAGAACCCACTTCTCAAAAATATAACCAGGATATTACTGAAAGTTAAACCACTAGGTATCCCCACAGAAGAAAGAGTTGCTTTGAAGGAATGGACTGTCTGCCTATATTTCCCAAAATCAATTGATAAAATCAACTTAAGAAAGGTCAGTCATCAACCTCTTGGAAATCAGACCAGTCCATGAAGCCAAAACAAAAGGAAATTTTTACATTGGAACTGTTGTGGCATTCACCAGAATATCAATGATATTAAGATTTTGCTGAAGAAACAGAAGCCTTCATGTTTTGCATGAAGGAAACATTTACTAGGTTTTAAATGTTTCCTTCACGCAGAAACATGAAGGAAGGAAACATTCCTTTCCTTCCTTTCGTTTCCTTCATGTTTCTGCATGAAGGAAACATTTAAAACCTAGTAAGAACCATGCCTTAAAGAATGTTATCATTGTATGCAATGGTAAACTTTGCAACAGATCTTTGCAATATTTTGCAATAGATCTTACAATATGCTCCCTGCCATTTTCACTGCCCAGATGGCTTGAAGAGAACATATATGGAAGCCAACATATTTCTTTTTTGCACAATGCCTTCACAAGAAACCTGTTTGCCTACAAAGATCCCTGTATGGAAATTAGACCAGGATCATGCGGTATATTCTGTATATTATCCACAACATGAAACCTAACAGCTTTTGAATGTGCTCAAACAAAGTACAATGTGTGAGGTATCAGAATCAAAAGCAAATTAGGATCCATTTATCTCATCGATTACCTAAACAAGCAGAGCCAAAAGTGAATGGAATAAAATCCAGAAAGGTATATACAGAACATACTGTTTGTTTACTTTGGATCATAATGGATTATTTTTGCTGATCTGAGAACTACTGCACACTTAGGGACAATGGTTTGCTAGAATCTAAGCAACTGCTTCATATCCTCCTCAGTTTTTAATATTGAAACAGCTGATAAGTTTTCCTACAGTGAGCATAAGGAGGAGAATACTGTTTGTGGAACTAAAAAAACTCTTTTTTCAGTGACCCCAATGCAGTAGGTTCTGATGACATCCATTATGAAATGATAAAATATCTTCCATCATATTCTATGGATCCTTTCTTAATATATATAAACAGAATAGTTAGAGAAAAAGAGTTTCTGTATTCTATACCTGTCAATTGTGATGCTATTCCAAAAACAAGAAAGGATCCAACACAAGCAAATAATTGGAGGTATTGTGATTATTAGCTGCCTTTGCAGGATATTAGAGAAAATGATTAATGCCAGATTTCTTAGAACACAATAATCTCTTCTGCAATAAACAATGTGGCTTTGTAACACAATGTGGCTTTGTAAACACATTACTCAACTTTTGACCACTTGGTCAGTTTAGAAATTTGTATAAGAGAATCATTCTTCAAAAAAGAATGTTGTGTTTCAAGAATTCTTTGACATGGAAAAGTTTATGACACTGGAGATATGGCATATTAACCACCTAACCATCCACATCAAGATAAATCTGGATACGAAACTCTAAAACCCATTGAATGATATGGATAAGAAGTGCAATTTGGTGTCACTATTTCATCCACATTGGCTGGTAGGGAGGTTTCAAAAACTTGTATAACTTAGGAGTCAGAGATGGTCTACGAAGCGATCAATATCAGTGGATACAGGAAGCTATCCTTCTCAGTATTTATATAAATTTTTTCTGCCTAGTTGAAAATGCACTCTTCATCCAGATATTGTAATATGAATATGACAAACTGTTACTCCAGTATAAAAAGAGGTTCTTGGGACTTATCTTTGACTGAAACTCAGGTCTGCATTCCTTGCACATACCTGTCAATTAACATAAGAGTGCAAGAGAGCATTTCATCTCCTCCACACTATCCTCTACTGAATGGGGTGCTGATAGATTATCACTGCTTCCTCTTTATAGTGCATGTATAGATCCAAATCTTAATCTCTACAAAGTGTGCAGGTCTGAAAGGTGTGGTTTGGCAAAACAGGGTGACCAAAGTTAGATCCAAACCATCATCAAAGCATTCGGTTAGCTATTTGTGCCAATTGCCCAATCAAAGCCTTTATGCTGAAGCAAATTAATCAGCTATATCACTTTGACAGAAAGAGTTGTATCTTAACTATGCTAGCTATACTATTAAAAAATAAATTCTCTCCAAGGGCATGCAATGTGGACAAGACCCACTGCCTGTATTGAGCTAGCTCAATATCACACATATTACTGTCATTCATAATTTTGATATGCATATTAAAGAAATTATGGAAGCTATTGGCATGCATTGCTCACACCAAACATAACAGCATTCTGACATAGCATTTTGCACTATATCCCATGACCTGTCACTTTGTCAACTACAAATCTCACAAACTACAAGTCTCACAAATCATCATTCCGGCCTGGTTGGCCAAGTAGTAAGAGTATCAACTCTCCAGCTTAAAGGGTGCATGTTTGATTGTACATATATGATAAAATTATAAATATAGGATAAAAATATATGATAGGATTGTCTGGGATTATCAATATAGGATAAAATATATGATAGGATTGTCTGATGATGGGCAGCAGAGGGCATTGGTGTAGTTGCAGTTTGTTAGTTGGTAGATTGATTGGGGGTAAGAGTTGTAGAGTAGGTATGGTCTCTTGATGAGGATTCGACTCACTAGGGTCTGTGGACGTTGATAGACCTGACATAATCTCCAAGGTTTGGAAGCTTCACAACATAAAATTGAGGTCACAACCCTGAGCAATAGGTGATATCACAAGCACTTCAAAAGCAAAGCACATACCAAACCTGACATAGAATCCAGTTCCTTTATGTGTTCAGACAATGACCAAGCATAGCTGAAATGGATGTGCCCCGTCAACCCCCTTTCCTCCCTCTAAAAATCAGTTGCTGTTTTCAACCCTGTTCACCATTTCCCACCCTATATAAATATAAAGAATGCACCACCCATCCCTAATAATATAATATATATGTATATATTATAGATATATTATTGTGGATATACTCTCTCTGTAGTTTCTATATAGGCATATAGAATATCTCTCTCTCTCTATATATATATATATATAATATAAGTGTGCATGAGAGTGTGTATATAAATGGAAAAACTGGGATTATAAATCTGTATATAAATGGAGTTTTCCCAGAAATTATATCATTCAAATAGAGTTATTTTTTTGATACCTTTAATTTGATATTCAGTGCACTGTATACAAATGATAAGAAGGTTTTGATTCTCATTACTTACTAATAATAAAGCAGATGTATTTATAAAATGGATGAAGAAATACAACATAACATATTGATCTTTTTAACAGTATATCTGACATTAATACAAAATGGCAATGATAGAATACTGTAATAACCTCTGTAGTGGATATTCTAAAGTTAAAAATTAACTACTAATTAGACACAAATATCATCTCCCTTAATGAAAACGATCAAAACGTACTTTAAAACAGATGATATAATTATGTTTTTTTAATTATGGTAAAACAATTGGGTAACTAGTGGGTAAACTAAACTAATATTTTTGTATACTGATACATATTTTTGCAAGCATTTGCCATGATATTTTATTCATCCCAAAATATAAACACTTTTCAAAATTTAAACTTTCAAATTTGAAAATAATTGTGTCATAATTATTATAAACAATAAATAATAATAATAAACTTAATTACATCAATTGCTTTTTGGAATATGATATACCTTATCCTAGGAAATTAGTTTCAGTTAGCAAATGATCAAAATGATTAGTATAGAATTCAATACCATAGTATAGACTCTATATTAGCCTTATTGCTAAAATCGCTAGCGAAATTGTTTGCAACAAAAACGAAATGTATAAGAACATATTTATCTCCAACTTTGGAACGTATACAATCCTCATTCGTTAAAAAATCAGAATATATAAACACATAGGAAAAGAAATGACAATATTTTTCTAAACATTAAAAGTCAGTACAGTGACCACTATAATGTCGGAATTATAATAGATTGTACTCTCACATGATGAGAGCAAGCACTGATATGTACTTCACTAAAAATTTACTAGCTTAGTTGTTAATGGTAAAAATTCCAAACAAAATCTTATATGTCAAAAAATGTACATGTACTATGAACACGTTAATGACCTTCCATCGAGTTTTGCATGCAAAGCAATAATTTATGAAAAATATCCAGTTTATTGGTTTAAAACCAGTAAATCAGAATGAAAGTATCATTCCATACACCAACAGACCAACCTATTTTGTCTAGAAATGCATAAATTAAATGATTGCACCAAAGAAAAGTTTCCAATTCTGAAACCATATTCAGCAAGCCACTGGAAGTTCTAGGTTTGCAATGTTCAATCATTAGCTGTTTCATGTTAGAAGGAAATCATCATTTAAATAATGTTTCCTCTCACTCAATTTCATATCAAATAGGTGTATATTAAAGATTATGAATTGAAATGTATATGAATACTGTATATGTATAGTGTATTGAAAAACAACTTTAATGGAAGTGAAAAAGAGACAATGGTATGATGTTTTTAATACTTATTTATTAAAATTATTGTACATGTTTATGAAACACCAAATATGTTTCAATATGATTGAAAATAATGAAATAGTTTATTATATATATAAGCTTAATATTAATAATAAAAACTTAATATTAATAATAAAAGCATAATATAAAAATGATTTTATACGTGTGCATGTTTTTAAAAATATAAAGTATATAAACTCCTGGTGCTTGCCTATATTAGCTCATTCCAGTTGCCAGCAACAAAATAATCAGTCATGTATTCTAGTAAATCCTTGAACTTTTTAAAAATTAGTCCCAGTTTTTAAAAATTACTTTTCTTTAATGAAGAAATGTACACCAACATCAGTGACATTGAAATCATCGTATTCATTATACACACAAAATATTTCAACTTTCCAATCGATCTTCAAAAATACATAGGTAGTACAAGAAATGCATTGTTACCTATAAAAACTACTTTCTATACTTTACTGTATTCACTAATAAATAAGAAAAGAAATTTGGACCAATTTCTACTGAAATATCATGTACCATTGTTCTCAAACAAATATTACAATTTCTTAAACTCAGTAATCAAATTGACATAATTTGTCCAAGAGAATTCTCCTTTCACTTTAAACAGTAATATTTTACACTCATTTTTTAGTTTTCTTTTAAATAAAAACTTATTTATAATATATTTATAACATATAATATATGTATATAAATTTTTTTAAAAAGACATTTGAAATATGAAAATATAAATCCTATAAAAGTAGCACTTCTTTGACTTTCATATCGAGATGTATTGCCCATATTACTTTTGGTGAGCAAAGAATAGAAAATATATCAACAGTTGAGAAAATCTAATAAACTACAAAAGGCAATTAGATGTGATTAATTTTCCTTTAAATATAAAAATAAACAACCCTTTAGACAATACAAATATAAGAAAAATAAAGAACAAATTGGTATGTGTGATATTAAATATCCTGAAGGATTCTACAACTGTGAATTTGCAAATAAAATTATAGCTGAGTTATGTAGTGAATAATTTTAGTGAAGACAAAAGGATTTATATGCAAGGTCCTTAAGAAAAAGAACAGAATCAGAGGATGTGGCAGTAATAATTAAGTTTCTAAACTTATTAAAAATCAATACCAATAGAGAACTAAACAGTTAAAGAAAAAAGTGACCAAATTCCATTCCAAGAAAAACTTTGAGAATTGTTAATAAATATTTTAGTGAAGCTGCAATATGTCAAACCCCAATATATATATATATATATATATATATATATTGAGGTTTGACATATTGAAATTACTGAAGATGATTTTAAAAGATATCGAAGTCATTTAGAAAACAATAATATTCATGTTACAGAAAATGAAATAAAAACATTGGATTCTTTATACAATCCAAAGGAAGATATAATATTGAAAAGTGCTCAATCAGATCAAGGCAGAACAGAAGTGGATATTAATTAGAAAAAAGTAAGGAATTTTTCAGTTTTCTTTTAAATAAGAAAATCTTGTATATAAAATATTTATTTTTAAGATATTTGAAATATAAAAATGTAAATCCTATAACAGTAGCACTTCTTTATGACTCTCAGATCGAAATATAATAACCCATGAGAATTCTATTCAAATCTTGTATTGCATGCTAACTTTTTCAAAAAAGAGATTAGATGCTATTTTATTACCAATGATAATGCTATAGATACAATTAATCCATATACAATAAATGGCAAATTAAATTGGAAATGAATACCATTAAAACTATAAATGGATACATGTAGAATTTGTTTTACCTTCGGTATAATATATGTTAAAGATGCCAAGCTATTTTAAACTTGGTTTTACTCCATTTCCCAAGTAAACACAAAAATTGTCTGTTTTCTTACTTCGGAAATGGAGTAAAACCAGGTTTAAATTTTCTGTTTGCTTACTCGCTTACTTTTAAACCTGGAGTAAAACCAGGTTTTAAATAGCTTGGCATCTTTAAAATAAATGGATGCTGCAATCAGTAAGAAATATTTTGAAATAAAAATTATAAATGCATTATAAAATAGGGCTTCCTTCTTTTAAACAAAATGAAAATGTTCATTCTATGATTATTGTTATAGTTTTAACTTGTAAATTTTTAATTTGACATTTAATTATAATATCAATGTTTTCACAACCATACTTTAGTGTGGTATTTGGTGCTTTAATCTGAATTATATTTGATTTCTGAATGTTACTACTTTTGTATTTTAGTTTTTTTACTTTAAAATTGAAATCCTGAACATTGTGAAAGGCATAAATATTTTCTCTGTTTTCATTTGATTCCTGTTTAATATAAATTTCGTTATAATTGTGTTTTCTTTTTAAGTTTGGTTTCAGCATTTCTTTAGTTTTATTTAATGAAGGAAAATGGGATTTAGATAATGAAATATCTTTATTCTCTGAATATGTGTGTGCTCCATTTGGAGAAGTTTTAGAATTTTTGAGAGAATCTTTGATTGTATTAATTATAGGCGTTTCTGATGCAAGAAATTCTTTGGAAGCTGTGGAAAATAGGAAGTCATTAGAAACTGCACCATCATTGGAAGCATTGGGGTGATTAGAAATTGGGTTGTCATTGGAAGCTTGGGAGTAAATGGAAGATAGGGAATTTTGGAAGTCATCATTAACTGGGGAGTCATAAATAGCATGGGAGTCAGTAGAAACTGGGGGAGGTAGTGTGATAAATTTCTTTTTATTACTAGAATTTTTTCTAGAATTCTTTATAAACACTTTCTTATGTTTAAGCTGTTTTTTTACGTTTTTTTCTGATAGTCTTGAAGTTACTCTCTCTGCATCATTATTTAATATTTCTTTTTGGCTTTTATTAAGCTTGCATGTTTCAGTTTGTTCAACTTCCCTTAGTAATACTTCTGAATAGTCAACTGTATTAAAGTTTTCATTTGATGGGTTTGGAGGAGATTGATTTTCAACTATTCTAGGATTGTGTTGTATCAGGTTATTAGTGTTGCTTTTTGATATTTGCATCATTAGGTCAGAGGTCAATATATTGTCATCAACATTGTCAGAATGTTCTGTGACATCTCTAAGAGAATTCAATATAATTTCTTTTTGGCTTTTATTAAGCTTGCATGTTTCAGTTTGTTCAACTTCTCTTAGTAATACTTCTGAATAGTCAACTGTATTAAAATTTTTATTTGATGGGTTTGGAGGAGATTGATTTTCAACTATTCTAGGATTGTGTTGTATCAGGTTATTAGTGTTGCCTTTTGATATTTGCATCAATAGGTCAGAGGTCAATATATTGTCATCAACATTGTCAGAATGTTCTGTGACATCTCTAAGAGAATTCAATATAATTTCTTTTTGGCTATTATTAAGCTTGCATGTTTCAGTTTGTTCAACTTCTTTTAGTAATACTTCTGAATAGTCAACTGTATTAAAATTCTCATTTGATGGGTTTGGAGGAGATTGATTTTCAACTATTCTAGGATTGTGTTGTATCAGGTTATTAGTGTTGCCTTCTGATATTTGCATCATTAGGTCAGAGGTCAATATATTGTCATGAACATTGTCAGAATGTTCTGTGACATCTCTAAGAGAATTCAATATAATTTCTTTTTGGCTTTTATTAAGCTTGCATGTTTTAGTTTGTTCAACTTCTCTTAGTAATACTTCTGAATAGTCAACTGTATTAAAATTTTCATTTGATGGGTTTGGAGGAGATTGATTTTCAACTATTCTTGGATTGTGTTGTATTAAGTTATTAGTGTTGCCTTTTGATGTTTGCATCATTAGGTCAGAGGTCAATATATTGTCATCAACATTGTCAGATTGTTCTGTGAAATCTCTAAGAGAATTCAAGTCTTCTGTTCTATGTGAATGTTCAGCAAATGTGGTTTCCAAAACAAAACGATATTGTTCATCTCTTAGGTGTGATTGTTCCATGGTTGGTGGTGATTCTACAAGAGTTGCAATTATATCTTCTAGAGGTGGCAATGATTGATCTGTGGTTGCTAGTAATTGTTCTGTGATTGGAAATGATTGATCAATTGCTGGAAGTGATTGTTCAATGGGTATTCTGTAAGAAATGTCAACTGTAGCTCCATCAAAAGGTGACCCCAAAAAATTTTTATCAGATGTACCTAGATATGACTCTTCGATAATATCTTTTTCATATATAAGTGTGTTCTTTGTTACAAAAAAGAAATAAAATGTGTCATTCATAATTTTTATGAAACTGTTAGGAGGAACACTTTTTTTTTCAAAATATTGAATGAATTCCGGACAATATGTCACAAAATGTGTCGTTCCTTGGAAATTAATAAAATCTTCAATATTTTTATTATGATTATTGTTACCAATATAGAATATTGCATTTGCATGCAATATATTGTACACTCTGACATTGTTAGTTTTCATAATTCCAAAATATGTATTCCCAGAAGCAATAATGCAGCGGTAATTATCACTTTGCCATTCTTTAAAATATGCCCTCTTAAAGAATAATCTAGCCCTTCCATAATAGTCTACTATGTTATAACACACATTTCCTTTTCTCCCTTTGTTTGAAATCTTAAAATCTTTCTCCTTATCATCCACTTCTACTGAAAAAGTTGCCACTCCTCCACTTTTGGATCTATAGTTTCTCATAATTTTGCTCTCTTTAAGGCTCTGCATAAATGCCATGGCTTCAGCCTATAAAGAAATCAATATAAACTACATAAGTTGCTATTTTAGTGCTACATAGTGATCTAAATCAGTGTTCTTCAATATTTTTATACCTGCAGACTGGGGAAAATAGGAGAAATATTTTGCAGACCAGCTGACGGCTAAGACAGAAACATAGGTACTATTTTATTTATTTAATCCAATATTATGAAATGGGAATTTTTTGCTAATGTGACATCTGCTGCTTACAGGTGAGAAAATTTGATATACATGGCTGGAGCATTGTTTCTGAGAGACAAAGCACTGCAATAACATCCATTTGATTTTTCTGTTTGGTTTTCATTACTGACATGGCTGAAAAAGTATTTTCACACAAATGGAAAGGTCAAAAAATGGCCAACAATTTGATAGCTTTATAACTCAGAGATGCATATTCTTTTTTGACTGATATCCAAAATTGAGACAATGATTGCATTTCATGTGTGGATCAAAGAGTGCCATCAGAAGACAACTTGATCAGCTTTTCTTGTTTATGAGGATCAAGTGCACATGATTTTCCAAGAAGAGATTATTAATCCAGAGGTTATCTTTATTAGGATCCTCATTTTCAGGGAAATAGTTATTAAAGTGTTCAGCTAAGCTCTTAAAAGTTGATTATGACTTTCTTGTTGAAATCCGTAGCAATTAAAAATTCTCCCAAAAGTGGAAAAATTTCTATATCTTCCTCTTGTATGCGACAATCCCAAAGAGCTAGCTTATTTTTGAATGCATCAATTTTATTTTTCAGTGTAAAAATATTTGTACCAGATCCCTGAGGAGAAATATTAAGTTCATTAAGAAGGCTAAATAGGTCTGATATATATGCAAGCTTAGCCATCCATTCTTCATTCAACAAAGGTTCTATTAGGTCAGATTTTTACCCTCACAGAAACTGCTTTACTTCTTCCCTCAGTACAGAAAGGCATGCAAGAACCCTTCCTCTCAATAACCTCCTCACTTCTGCATGGAGAAAGAGATATTGGTAGTGTGAGTCCATACTCTCACAGTGTTGTTAACAGCCTGGTGTACACAGCTCGACTACAAATTTCATTAATGATCTTCACATTGTTTAGTTCAGTAGAAAGCTTCTTGGCAACTAGGTCTCCTAGTGGAAAATACAGTGAGTTGACAAAATTTCTGGGTGCACATCCAGTCATGCTCACAGCACTATCCACACACTCTGAAACATTTGCTCCAGTCTAAGCCCTGGGCTTAATAGTATCAGTCAAGAGCATTAAGAATCTCTTAATTAGTGGTCATTCAGGTAAGTCAATGGAACAAAGCAGTTCTTCCCTTAGTCTTCATCTTCACTAAACCTCACAAAGCAAAGTAGGATAGCATGGTTACTCATGTCAGTTGATTCATCAAGTTGAATCATGAAAAATCTTGATTTATATATCCCTTTTACAACGTGCTTTTCAATATCGGTGGCCATATCAATAATTCTCCTCTGAATGGTGGTATTCAGAAAGCGATATAGCTTCCAGTTATTTAGTGGCTTGACATCTAAGATGCAACACTACTAATTCCTCACCAATAATAAACGGTTTTTCGTTTTTGCTATTCGAAGAGCAAATAAATAAGACACTCAAAGCAGTGACTTATCACTAGTCGTTTTCATTTCAATTTCACTTTTCTGACTTTTTATCTGGTTGTGTAATCTTTGAATAAAGTCCAGTGGCTTATCTATAAAATCTCCATGATTTGAGTGCCAATCACGAGCAAGTTTAGGTTTCATAGTGCCATTTGACAGAATTTTGGAACACACTACACAAAAGCTGTGACAATAGTTCACTGTCAGGGTCTACAATGAAACCAAGCTTTAAATATTCCTTGTCGATACACCTAACAAAGTTTCCTTTTCCTTTTTTGGTTTGTATTGCACAGTCCAAACTATAAACATATTTCTTTTTCTTTGTTTGTTCTAAACTTGAAACACTAGTACTATGCATACTTTTGGTATTGATAATACTTTTCTTCTGAATATTGTCCTTGCCTCTACTAAAGAATATTAAAGGTTTTCAGTTTGACTTTTTTATCTTCATTTTATAGGGTTTCAAATTTTATGAAAGAAATAACTTGTTTTCTGAAATACCACAGCACAAGATTGTTTCAAATGTAAATGACAATATGCACAAGAGTCATAAAATAAGAATTTTTTCAACATGTTTTCACCATGCAAACTGATGCAATACTGATGCTCGCTTTGCAACAATGTATTGTCCAAATCATATAGCTGCTATATGATTTGGGAGGAATTTTTGTCGGACAGCCAGGAAATTTGCCAGTCCACAGACCATAGTTTGAAGAACAAGGATCTACATCATTTATTATCACGAAACATTTACATGTCATCATCAAAGCTTGGGAAAATAATAATACATATTACAATTATTGTGCAGTAGATAACAAAATTTGAATTTGTAAATTTCAGTATTTGTTGCAAAATTTTTTTTCATTCCACATCCAAATCAGATTACTAATTCGTTTTATGTAAAAATACCAAAATTCACATTCTTTATACATATATGAAAAAATATTCACAGTTAATTGCTAATGGTCGAGTTAAAAAAGCTCAAGATTTATTCGTTCTACCTGATCCAATCTACTGCCAATTATCTTCCACATTAAATTGCAAAGCACTGATCAATTATTTAAATCCCCATAAAAATATTGTATTTACAATGAAATTTCATACAAAAAGAAAGAGCAATAGACAGTAGTTTTTAGTAATCAGAAAAATGATGCTGGTGTCAACTATAAACTTAGCTCTTACTATAATCTTTTGCAAAACAATCTACTAAATCATTGCAGCATTACATACAGTTCCCAAGGCAAAGAGTCCATTTGGCAATCAATAACCAGTGCTAAATGGGCAGTATATACAGCACAACCCATTACAGTGCCTGCTCTGTTCTCATGCCCAAAAAAATCATATTACCAAAATATATTTACTATACATTAAAAATAGATAAATGGTTCATATTCAACAGAATATCATCACTTCTACCAGAAAATGTCAGTGCTCACAAAATCAAAGATATGTGGGGAAAATATTGCATAAGCATTTCTTGCAAAATATTACATATATTGAATGGGGATTTTGAAAGCGCTGAATTAAATGTTTGGTCTGTTTCCTCATCAGAAGCACAAGTTAATTGTCATTTTTTGCTAAACAGGGAAGAAAACTTAGTTTTACAAACATAATCTAAGTTAGTGATGTTCGAAAACAATGTTACAGCTATTAAAAATTAAGGAATAATTTACAGGATCTTTTAGTAAACTACAGTCAGATAGTTGACAATGAACAAATTATACAAGGGTAGTCTGAAAAGTTCTTAGCATCAGCCATAACTGGCAACAGTATCGGCAAATGTTTTCGTACATCTGTCATAAGCATCCATGTGAAATTGAAAGTCATTCTATTAAGCTGTTTGTTTTATACAGCTGACTACAGCAAAAGTGTTGTCTGTTTCCCTTGAAATGGATAAAATTGAGTATTGTATGGTTATAAATTTCTTTGCATAAGAAGGTTTCACACTAACAGAAAGTCATTCAAAGTTCATTGAAAATCATTCAAAGAGAAAAGTCCCACTTTGTGGGACTTTTCTCTGTTTTCAGCAATTAAGAAATAGGCTGCAAGAATAAATGTGGCATACCAGCTTTGAAGATGATCCAAATGAAGGATATCCAAAAAGTGTAACAACACCACAATATATTCAAGTGCAGGATATGCTACTGGATGACTGACGAGTCAAAGTGCATAAAGTTGTTGAGACTATAGACATTGTAAAGGAACATGTATTACATATTTTGCATGAAGAATTGGAAATGAAAAACATTTTGGAAGATCTGTGCTGAGCTTGCTCACAGGAGATCAAAACCGCACTCACGTGGAAATCTTTGAACAGTGCTTGGTGCATTTTAACAAGAATAAAACTGATTTTGTGCATTGATTTATTACTATGGCTGAGACTTAGATTCACCATTACACAGCAGAAACCAAACATCACCAAAGAATACAAATTCAGTTCCATCAGCAGGAAAAATGTCATGAAATCGGTGTTTTGGGATGCTAAAGACATTCTGTTGTTAATTATCTTGAAAATGGTAAAACAATAATTGGGGAATGTTAATCCCTTTTACCCAGACCAGACAAAAAATTAGCAAGAAAATACCTGGTTTGCAGAAGGTAAAAATCATCTTTCATCAGAATAATGTACTTGCCCGCAAAGGAGTTTTGGTAATTGCAAGAATTAAGTGATCTGTACAATGAATTTTTGGAACACAACTGTATTCCCTACATTTGGCTCCTGACTTCTATCTCTTCCCAAAACTAAAACTCTTCCTTGCTGATCAGTATTTTTCCTCAAACCGAGAGGGGATTGCAGCTGTAGAGGGATATTTGCAGATCTTACTGAGAACCACTACAGGGACGGAATGATGGTGCTAGAGCATTGCTGGAATAAATGTATTAGTGTTAAGAGAGAGATTATGTTGAATAATAAAAATCATTTTGAAATTATAAATTCGTTTTTTTCATTGTTAGGCTGAGAACTTTTCAGACCACCCTGGTATATGAAGATATTTTAAGCAATATGTACTACAAAGAATTAATGTCAAAGAATACATTTTGTCGTACCAATCAAAAATATTTTACTAATAATCAGTAACAAACTCAATCTTTTAATATTCAGGTGACACTTGTGAAATTTTACATCTCCATGCATAAAATGGCAGTTTTCAGTATACATCCTATCAGTGTCAAATAAGAGTTTTTCTTCATCACAAGAAGCTAAAGCATTACCACAAAACCTGTTAACATGTTCGCTGCCAACTATGAGTATACTAGTAGTTGGTAAACCGGCTACACAAGCCAGCTATGAGTATACTCGTATGATGCTTACCACCAGCAATGAGATTAGTGTACTGACCTTGAAGAAGTGAAAATGCTTGGCTTGTAGAGCTAGCATCAAAACTGTGTATTCTCATAGATGGTATGCTCTGCACATGCCAACTACAAGTATACTTGTATGACACTTACCAGCAACAAGATTACAATACTGAATGGAAGAAGTGAAATTACTCGGCATATGGGAACAGACTATGCCGAAGTAGCATGGTAGCGAACCATGCGAACACCTTTAGTTTATTTGTAATTTTATCTTTTATACAATTTTTTGCAATGTCACTATTATTTATATGAAATGGTTCAGGCAAAATAATTTATTTGGAAATAAATTGCATTTTGTATCAGTGCTTGTCCTTTGAATTCATTTCCCTTGTGATTAATTAAACAATAATAATCTCTATCTATTATATTCAACTTCCCAATTGTTTGCCTCTTAATGATGCTGTTTCGATTTATTAATAAACCTCGAATAATTTACATCATCATCGACTGCATATGGTATTTTTTGTCCATTCAAGCTGCAGAATTTGCCACTGTAACTAGACTTTGAATATTTTTCAATATGATAAACAGATAATGGTTCATTTTATAATACTGTAAATGATATCCATTTTTAGTGCTGTGAATGTTACCACATTATGGTTAAATACCAAGAATAGTGATTGGAGCTTGCTCCACCCTTACTATGAGTTGCCTCAGTGTAGCACTACCAAATGGGTCAGATGTTGCACTATCCAGGTATTTGCTTATGCTTGGACTTGCCAAACTTTATATAGTCTCCATATTCAGCATGAAACTCTTTGACTTTCTTGTTTGGCTATGAAACTATATGGGATGTAAATCCCTTAACTTAGATAAGTTCATGTTGCCAATTGAAGCCTTTGGCTCTTCATATAATTAACAATCTTCATATGTTTATAAATTGCATTTTTTTATAAATTTTATTAAATTCAGTGTTTCCCAACACGATTTGCTAATCGGTATACATATGTCATTGATTACAAATTAATATTTACTGTGATTATCAATATTCGGTTTTAAGTAACAATATATTTCTTGATTGTCATGCTCCACAGTAGCACACACATGACAGGCACACATTGTCTGTCTTCCAACATTTTTCATGTTCTTTGTCCATATCAAAAAGCAGGAACCAACACACAATTGTTTAAAATTCAAAGTATAATTTGATTTTTGATTTTACTTTATTAGATATTTTTCATGTCAATTGAATAAGATATATTATTAACTGGAAATAGGCCTAATTAAAATTCTGATAAGTAGTACTCTCATTTCAACAAATATTTTGTTAATAATTCCTATTCCACAATTTTCTCTCAATGGCACAACATTAGGCGACATTTTGTTCTTAGATTCAAATTTGTAATTCCTATTCCACAATTTTCTCTGAATGGCACAACATTAGGCGACATTTTGTTCTTAGATTCAAATTTGTTATCAAATTGCATCTTTTTAGACAGTATATATATCAGATCTCCATTTTCGATAGACTTCATGTGAATTTTTATTTGTTTTTTAATTGCTTGTGCAGTAATTTATCACAATTCCTGTTTAATATTTAATAGTGAATCACGTATTTTTTTCAAAATAACTTAAAAATGACTGGGCATATGGTATTTTGTTGTGCAAGCTATTGATATCAAATATTCTGCCATACTGAAGTTTCATATAAACTTTCATGTCTACAGGATTAGGGCTTTGAAAACCATTGCAATAAATCTGGGCTATTAATTTGCTTTCTACTGGATGTCAATCTCAACATTAAATCACCTGATCGATATTTAATGTTTCCCCATCCTTTAATTTTTTTGTACTTCTTTATGATAAATATTTAAAAAAATGAATTCAACACACTTTCCTTTATTATTATATCTACTTAATTAATGAGATCCACAATTCGTACCTCATTTTTCAAAAACATGGCAATTGTTTTAATGATTCCCCATTAATGTTTATTTATTTATTCATATAGCATGAATAAAAATCATGCAGTATAATACACATATAAAATTAAGTCATTTTAAAAACCAATAAAATTAAAAAGTTAATGTAAAAACAAGTGATGGTGATGTCAGTTATTTACTCCTCATAGTTCCCATTAATATTTCACACCCCACTGATCATGCATATCACATTATTCTTTAATTCACAAACAGCAATATCAAGCTTATCCAATCATAATTGGCCATATAACTAATTTTTGCAAATGAATGTCACACTTATTCTGCAAAATAATGGACTATACAAAATCTTGAAAGCAGAATGTTTCTGTTATGTGATGGCTAAGCACATTGGATAAACATTTTCAGTATAAAAACCATAACTGTTTATAATATGACAAATGATTTGATTAACATTTAACAGTTCCTTTTGAGCTGACAATCGTAATACTTGCTCTGGAAAACTGTCAGTGCATTTATATCTACTAAAACCAGTAAAAGGAATCACTGAAATGATAAAAATTAAAATAACAAATAATAAATATCTATTTACTCGTTTAACATATCCTATATATGTTGGATAATTATCACTCATAATCGATGATAAATATTTACTTACAGGACTACCCAGATTCATCTTGCTTTCTACAGTTTTACTCCTTTGAAGTCTTTTCTCTGAAGTGTGTTTCTTTGAATTTGAAGTGCTAAAATAAGAGTGCAAATGAATTGGCAAAAAATTAATGATTTGCCATTATTTAAGAAAAGAGAAAAATGAAAAGGGATTCATAAGGAAAGTATTGAACACTGGTAAAATGCATGGTGGGTTCTCTAAAAATGAACTTAAATATAGATATACACTTAGTTATACAAGACTTAAATTTAGTTCACCTAGTTACTGAAAAATGGATAGCCCTTATTAATTTTGTCCATAAAAACATCCTCAATCTTGATCAATATGCACCATTTCTCTTTTACATTGGACAGAAAGAACACTGATTTAAAAGAAATAGTTTACATTGCACTAGATACACAAAATGTAGACATGAGAATACCCATGTACGTTATATTCAACATAGAAGTCTTCAAAAAATTTTGAGCTGTACATGAAAGAATATGAAAAAACATACCTTCTGCACTGTTTAAGAAATCCATTTTAAGATTATTATTTATTGCCATACATGATATGGAATACATCCATTCCTATGAAAAGTAAGCACTTCCAGTTACATCAACCATGATACCTTTTGTAAAATTCCATTCTTGAAACTGTCCATACATGGACAATTAATATATTTATAATAAAGATATGGATGCAAAAGACATTATTAAGCAGGCAATAAATTTTGG
The DNA here is from genome assembly GCF_054136105.1 of Typopeltis vanoorti. NCBI lineage: Eukaryota > Metazoa > Arthropoda > Arachnida > Uropygi > Thelyphonidae > Typopeltis > Typopeltis vanoorti. The sequence goes on along the minus strand of NC_143549.1, from coordinate 191,714,048 downwards.
AAATAAAAGTGGAAACTATTAAATCTTTTTTAGATATCAAAGCTGATTTGCCAAACATTTTTCAGATTATAATACAGAACATGACAAGAGATACAGAACCATATTCTGTAGATAGGATAAGGTCAGATTTTATAAGTTTAATAGAAAAGATTAAGCAACAGATTAGTGATTACATTTTAGAAATGACAGCTCAGCATATTGCTTCATCAAAATTGTATCAAATTGCAAAGTATAGTAACCATAATATACAATAAAAGTAGATAGTCGAATAAAGACTCATTATCACTTGCACAATATCTTGGAAATAGTATTTGCCAACTATAAAGCTTTGAGAAAATTTCTTACACCATCCATGCGAGATATTGGACAGCTGTGTGTACAAACCAAGTTTGAAAAAATTCTTTGATTTACAATAATTTTATCCTGACACCTGGGATGCTTTATGGCTTAAAGTATGGCTGAACCCATACAGATCTCAACATATCTGTAGGGGTTCAGATATGTTGAGATCTGTATGGGTTCAGCCATACTTTATTAAATTATATTATATTAGCCAAAAATATGTGGGCGTCTTTAGTAATAAATTAATTTTACAGATTTATTGCATGCTACAACTGTGACTATCAATGCAAAATGATAATTACCAAATATCATAACATATTAATATATGAATATGAAGCGTTTCCAAAGATATGGTACAAGATTTATGATAGCATCAATAAAAACACATGCAACATGGAATATAACCAGATTTCTGAACAGATCAAATCATCATGCTGCAATTATTATCATAAAAGCAATTTGAGTTTTGCATAATAAAAAGAATTATTAATGCAATTTGTGACACGTTGAACATTTCAGTATGTACGTTCATCTTAAATCAAAGGTTGTAACAAAGAATCAATGTCAAAGTAAATATTTATTTGTTAGCGATAAAATTCCAATGAATTAATGACAAATTTCTCATTTGTTTTTTCCTAAATAAAGAAACAAATATTTATTTGTTAAGAATAAAATTCGAATTAATTATTGACAAATTTCTAATTTGTTTTTTCTTGAATTGTGCATCCAGTAGATTCTTCAAGAAAAAACAAATTAGAAATTTGTCAATAATTAATTCGAATTTTACCCTTTTACCCTTTTGACCCTCTTAAATGAAGACATTACAGTTGTGTATGGAAATCTATGCTGAAAACCTTATATATCAACAAATTACTGTAAACAACATTACCCTAAATCATTGGTAAAACATACTACATGATATTTTTGAGCAAACAGAGTGACATGCTTATCAACATTGAACCAAATGAAGATATGGTTCAACCACCTTTAAATGCAAGGCATGTTGTCATATTTAGCAGTTAATGTTATATAATATAAGGATAGCAATAATGTTATTAGTAAAATTGATAGGAAGACATTACAAGAATGTAAATAAGTGTTTCTTCAATTCACTTATGGCAAACAATAAGCTGACTCTTTGAACCAGACAAATATAAAAAAAATTTTGGAAATTTTACTGGCAGATGTGCACTTATTACCTTACAAGCCAACTCCTCCACTTTTTCAATGTTCACTCATAATCAACATAAGCAAATGTTTATTTTTGGACAATTCCTTTGTATAATTGTCATATAACTATATAAATTTCGAAGGATTGGTAGCATGTTTTGCTCCAAATACTATAGAAAAATTCAATTAGGCACAAAAATATATAGAAAACCTATTCAAGAAATGATCTAAACTGGCGAATGAGACAAGTATAAGAAATCTCATATTTTATACACCCTTTCCACAAGAAACTGACACCAAATGTTGAAAAGTACGAATGTAAAAAAATTACAGGCCATTCATTTTTGGTTCCCAGCAATCATATTCATGAATAAAATGTTAATCTTCAACAAAATTTATAATCTCTTGGGATTAACCTGCACACCAATTACCTTTCTTGTACAAAATAACCAGTAAACGGTATACAGAGGGTACTAAAGAGCCAATTACAGCTACACAACTTGTAATTACTCATATTCCTTCATATTAGTTATTTTTACAATTAAAAAAATTGCTGCATGAAAGCAAAAAGGTCAAATAACTTAGGAGAGTAAAACAAATTCTAAGCAACACAATAGATGTAAAGACAGGGGGACACAAAAGTCACTCAACAACAGTTAATCCACTAATAGCTATAAAATAGCCTTAACGAGGTTAACAGCAGAGGAAGTAATGGTATGATAAAAGGCAGATTGCCGACAGATTGCCGGGAAAGCTGGTCATTTCTGAGAAAATTAGGTAGGCAGAACCAAAAACACACAAAACAACAGATAACTCCTGATCAAATGGCTAAACCTTAATTAAATACCTCCAAGATACACCCCAGTTCTATCAGGAAAATTACTGTGCAACCTTTCATCAGACAAATGCAGAAGACAGGCTCCAAGCTTCCTGAAGTTGTATACCCAGTATCTCAGGAAGAGGTACAGATAGCCTTAACTCACCAAGAATGGCAACGCTACAGGAGTGGATTGTGGCCTGACTGAGTTTCTAAAACATCTCGGTCAATAAATCCAAACATGGCCGATTGCCCTTTTATCAAAAGTTATAATGACTGGAAAACTATCAAATATGTGGCAGTAAGCCAAAATAATTGCCATGCCTAAATCAGGGAAAGATCCAATGATGTCAAAAATCTATGACCAATCTCCTTGCTTTGCTCCACCTTTAAGCTCTTTGAAAAACTTCTCCTTAAAAGAATATGTGCACTCATTGAAATAGTATTCCCGATTGAATAAGCTCACTTCAGGCAGGAAGAAGTTGCTGGGACCAGTTCCTGGTCCTCACAACACAGATTGAAGCAGGCTTCCAGAAGAAACTTAAATCTGCAGCCATTTTCATTGACCTAACACAAGCTTACGACACAGTCGGGATCAGCGGCCTCCTCCTAAAGCTAGGAAATATTATAAGGTGCAATAAAAACTTTCCAGCTTCTTGAATCCATTCTCTCCAACAGAAAGATCCAGGTCCATATTGGCAGAAAAAAAGAGCAGGCCGATTTCTTCATAACAGTCTCCCACAGGCAGTGGCAGAGGAGGCGGCCACCTCAGGACCCACAAAGCTAGGGGCCAAAGCCCACACTATATTTTTTTAGTAAAAATATGAAAAAATAATATTCCATTTTCTTTCAATTTTGTCTTAATTCTTGGAACTACTGTCTGTACTGTTGTTTAATTGTAACTATATAATAAAATAAATTCTATTTTCATTTTTGTTTTCCAAATCGACTGCTTCATATAAAGGTGGCATAAATAGTTAAGGAACCAATGAAATTCTTGTAACCTTCAGTATCCTTTATACTTTGTTGTGGTTTGGATGTTGTGATTGTAATTATAAAATAATTGTTTTTAATATATATGATATTTAATATTTTAGCCATGACATGAACGTACTTGTCAATGGCAGAAAAAAAAACAACAAAAGGAAAAAGAAAAATTATCGCTCTCTCAAAAAAAGGTCCTTGGAGGTTTTTTGACTTCATCTTCATCTAAATTTCAGAGCAAATAAGACCAACCAACACATGATGAACAAGACAAAAAAGAAGATAGTCTAAAAATGATAACAGAAAATGCTGAAAGAAAAGAAGAAAATTCTGGGAAGAATGAAGATGCCAAATATGACGAAACACCCGACAATGCTGAACAAGATGTGCAAGCCACAGAGGAAAATGCCGAAGTACAAAAAGAACGAAGTGCTGATGCAGATCAACAAAAACAACCAGACTCCGATAATTTTCGAAAAGATATCCCTTTAAGGCAGTGCAAAATATCAGAGAAAATGGTAAATTACTTCATAAACAATAAACCGTACAATAGCAGAGACATAACATCTTTAAAAGTGGAATATAATGAGAGAAATCAGATATACTACAGAAATATTCCAAATGTTCATTTTTACTGTGAAAAATCAAATGGCACAAAAGAATATCGAGAATGGCTTATTTTTTCAGAAAGTAGCAAAACAATTCACAGCTGTTTGCAAACATAGCAGTAAATCATTCCAGATGATGGAATAGACATTTGAGATAAATTTTGATGCTTTCTTAACTGCCATCTTCACAGCACAAGAGAATTTAGGAGAGGTGTATGGTGGTGATAGTGTAATTTACTTTTTGCATCCTAACATTTTTTACTATTTCTAACTTCATATTTCATTGACACCCCTTCACCACAGACAACCTCAGAAATAGGCTGGTTGATCTTTCTGATATATTAACATTTCCCTTTCTTGCAGGTAAATCATATTTTATCATATTTTTGCAAGCACATTGGGCAAAGGTAGTAGGGCCACAACAGGCAGTCAGGGCATGTGCATATTTCTCACAGTTAAAGAATCTCAGGGGATTAAAAATGTGCATCTCACAACAGCAGCTGAGATAACCTACTTTTATTTCGCTAGAGGTATTGGTATATTGACAGTAAGTTCCTCATGGAATCAAGTGACCATCTATGTGCCAAAATGTACCTCATGCCTGTCACTCCTTTATCTTGAATATATGTCCTCATTTGGATGGTCAAGATCTCATTTTGATATACCTCCTTTAGAAAAGTGTTTTATGAAGTGTTACTGTAATTGATATTCCACTCACTGATGTTTCTCTAAGTATTGCTGATGATGCTCCAGAAGAATATTACCAGATCATAATTTACATTTTGTAAATAACTATTTTTGTAGTACCTGCTGATTCTTCCAAACCCTTATGAATATAGAAGTTGATATTTTCCTGGATGGTTTTTACCTCTTGCATTGACGATGAGAAACACAGGTAACATTTATACTGGTGTCATATTTTCTGTTTCTTACAACTGTTATCAAATGATGTGTATACAGTATATTGTACTTGGTTGGGACATTGTGAGGGTCCCTGAGAAATATCAGAATGAAGGATACGTGATCAAGAGATTTTTCGTTAGCATCAGAGCTCTCCACTGACTACAAATCCACATATGGGCACCCACTATCTTGCACGCAATAAATATGTTCTGATGTGGCATGCAATGATTTAACCACATGCTATACCAGTACTACAGCAAGACTTTGACAGCACTCCAGACCATGGGGGATAGGAAACTGAACACTGTTGAACTGCATAAGCAAGCATACTGGACAATTGATCCTGACCACACCATCCAGCATGCTATGAATTAAAGATTCTGGGAAATTAAAGAAGAGCCACTAACTACTATACACATCCAAAAGGGGGCATACAGAGGCTAATGTGAATTCATTATTCTCTACATACAAGTAACCCAGTCTTGATGAAACGTCACATGCAAAGTGTGTTTACTTACAGCTGGATTAAAGATTCAACCAAGAATATAATTTCTTGGCATCGTTAATTCATACTTTATCGTCATCAAATTCCTGCCATGTATAATCAAGGGGTGTACAGGATATGATAATACTACATGAAAAATTTACATTACTAACTTCCTATCTACAATTTTCCTCTAAATCATTCTGTTACCTGTCTAGACCACAACATTACCAGACTTATATTTATATCTTATATCTTATACTTATATCTTCTAAGGCACTTTTACCATATCAATCTACCTATAACTTGGACTAACTGTGGGCATTTTTCCTGCCAACTTGGCAGAGAACACTTATTTTGCTATTCTTTCCTCTAACAAGCTGTTTAAGAAACCACCTGAGATTAGCTCTGTTAATGCATTCCTGGATGCTGACAATGTGAAGTTATTTCATAACATCCTCATTTTTAATATGATATTGCCATTGATCCCACCTGTTCATGCCACTCATATTTCTCAGGACTCACATATCTACAGTCTCTAGTCGTAGGTGAAGTGTTTTACTTCTGACACAAATTAAAATTAGTTCAAACACTCTCTTGTATACAGCTAATTTAGTGTTTTGACTAAATTCTCTCTAATTCCACATAAATTTACTGTTGACTTCCTACCATACCAGCTTTGTTAATTCTGTTATCTATTTCCATGTTTAATTTACCATCTTCACTAAAAATCATGCCTAAGTTGCTGAAATGTTTTATAGGTTTTCTTAGTGGTGCAGCTAGAGCTTGTGCAGACCCACACACCAAACATACTACAAAAAGTCAAAGAACGTATATCGAGATAAATAAAAATGATCTGTTTATTTTGAAGTAAAACTTTAATTTCAACATTCTAAAATATGAAAATCGTCTATCACATTGGCAGTCTATTTCAGACTAAGGTATGTAATTGTTAATCAGTTTTCTTTAGAAAAACTCATTGTGAGAAGAGTTTTTCTAAATAAAACTGATGTGAGCAGCAATTACAGCAATTTTGAGGAAAATTCGCAGTAGTATCACAGTATTTGGAAATAAGGTCGAGTCTTTTTAGAATTAACTGCAAAAGTTCAAAATGGTTCAAAGTGCTGCCCAGGGCAGACCATGTCCTCCTTGCCCAGCTATGTCACCGGGTTCTGCATTCACAATGCAATTGTTATTGGCAATGCATTTGCCTGTTATGGTCCTTGTCTTGTTGCTGACCATCATGCATATCTATTATAAGAGTTATTCAGTTTAGTCAGAGAATCTTGCAAACTTATTTATAAGTATAGTATCGTCTGCATAATGCAAAGAGCTGAGGTTAACATCTCCAAGTTTGGTATCTGGTTTAATACCACTTTCTTTCATAATGTGATTGAGTTGGGGTGTGTTTTATGGATTTGGAATTCATAGTTTAAGCATTTGATAAACTTTCAACATCTAGTGCAAAACTACAATATCCCTCATTCCAGATGCCCATGTGTCGCGACATACTACAAAGATTGCAGGAGGGTCCCAGATCCTAGTTATGACAGTCTGATAAACAGGATGGTAAAAAAACACTCAGGCACCATAAGAGAAAGAACATAGAAGAAACGTAAATAGAATGAAAAAAAGGACAGCACCAGTGATGGTGCTGTCCTTTTTCAGGAAGCTGCACTCCACCACAAGTAGGTGTCACACATGGAGGGATCCATCAAATGATATGAAGATTAATTTCTTCAAATGATAAAACTCATCACAGGAATATGTCAGTTAGTTAATATGTCACCATCAATATGGATAAAATACATCGTTCTGCTACACTTCGTATCCATCATATATTTCAATGTAATATCAATGCCATTACATTATTACAGAAATAGTGGTGATTTAATAAGCATATTAGCAATCAAAATGTAATAATTTTTCACTCAGTTTTATTTATTTATTATCCTTCTAAAAACTTCATATGCACTGAATCTTGGAAAACAAAATTATTTCAAAAATCACCAAAAAACAAAGAAAAGGAGAAATATTCAAGGATGACATGCACTTTAAAAATTCTTGCTTGTATTGCTTCCACTGGCTAAATTGAATAATTCCTTTAACTATGAAGAAGTATGCTTGCATAAATTTAAATACATTTCACAATATATAACTAATTAATGCCATGGCATTCATCAGGCTTGTATCAATGCACCACTTAGCTAATCAGCTAAACTAGTTAGTTAGACAAGAATAAACTTACCTAGACCAGAGAGAATGACTCAGGATTCCAGTGATGTCTACTGTAAAGATATTTAACTATCTTTATATGTTTCTTTATGAAATATATTGTTGTTTAATTAGTTAAATATGAAATAAGATATGTATAAAAATATCATTATGTTGATAAAATTATATTTGATGAAATGATATTTGACTAAGAAAAATATAGTTGCAGTTAACTAGCAAGGCAGTTAATCTAAAGTGGGCTCTGTGGTTTAAGTCACCAGCAGAAATGGTTTTTCCAATTTATCAACAATAACAAGAATTAGCTAGATATACATTTTTAATGTGACTCAAACTGAACAGGTTGGTAGCCTATAGTACATTATGACACCAGCTATCACGGATTCTTGACATCCATACCAGCCAAAGAATTAAACACTTTTATATAATCATGTCACCGTCAATATGGATAAAATACATCATTCCTCTACACTTCTTTTCCATCATATATTTCAATGTAATATCACTGGTATTACAATATTAATATGCACTTCGCATTCATTCTAACCTGGGCGTATATACGTATATAACTGGCCAAGACGTATATATATATATATATATATACGTCTTGGCAGGTTGAGTAGTTAATACCTCCTTTTCCCTGAAATATAGCACCTGTGGTTTGGCATAGATTCTACAAGGTATTGGACTGCATCTACATCTAACAAGATGTAGATGCAGTCTTTCACCAGTCCTTTAACTGCCTCAGATTTGATGGAAAAGGAATTTGGTGTGGAATCTATTTTCTGAACATGTCCCAATCAGCCTCAATGGGGATCAATATCCAGATTTGTCATGGCCATGAAATATAGTGGAAGTTGCTGACATTGCTTGCTGAACCACTGCTAAACAATGCTGAATGTGATGAAAAGTAACACTATTGTCCGTGAAACAATTACAGCCAGATGGGAGAAAGGTCAATACTATAGGATGGATTTCACTCGCAACAATGTTCAGATATTCCTTGGAGAACACCCAACCTTCAAATAATATCATTAGAGTCATTCCCTATCAAGAGAACATGCCCCACACCAAGACACCACCTCCAGAATTATCAGCTACATTTACAAGGCAAGTTGCGTTCGTTTCTTTGGGCTCCTGGGCAAACTTTCTGCTTACATTCGAAGAGAACAAAGTGCACTGTGACTCATCGGACAACTTCTTTACGATATTCCAGTGTTCAGTCACAATATGCCTTGTGCAGTACTGATGCGATCTCTAGCAGTATATGGCAGATGGAACTCCATCTCAAAGAGATTTTATTAGTGTCAGAAGGGGTTTCCATTAAATATGTGACAATTCTGCCTCCAGTTCATGACAGTGATAATAAGTACTATCTTGGGAAGTACTTCATGAAGAAGGTGATGTAATCAGGAAACCACCTGATGCAGTATTTGCAGAATGCTACAACAGGCTGTGACTGTGGCCATGTAAAACTGACTATCAGTTCAATGTTACTATGCCATGTACTTCAGTGAGATTAAAAATCCAGTGTCATATTGTATAGGCAGGTTTATACTAAAACGCACTGATCAGGCTACAGATATTGGAGTTTTAGAAGACAGGAAGTTGAAGTTCAAGTCATATAACAGATTGCAAATAAAGCGCATGATGACATAAACTTTGCTATGTAAAGATAGGGAAGTTATCTTGTCTCTTTACTATGCCTTGATTAGACTTCACTTGGACTATAGTGCGCAGGTCTGATCTAGTTTCCATGGTGATTCTGATAGTAGATAGAGTACAAAGGAAGGTGATAAAAATGATATTGGGATTATGGAATAGTAATTATGAAGACAGATTGACAATTTGTAGACTGCAGATAATAGCAAACAGTAGAAAAAGGGGGATGATAGTATCTGCAGTCTACAGATACTAGCAAACAGAAATAAGAAGGGGATGATATGATTGAGTTACAAACGTCTGAAATGCCCATACAGGATTTCAGAATTTCTCACTTTCCAAAAATGAAAAATGGAATTTTTCGTTTTTGGACAGTGAGAAAAGGACATGGCATCATCGGAAGTTGAGAAGGAATGCCATCAAAAATGGGGATGAAAGCTAGATTTTTCTCCCTAAGTGGTACATGAATGGAAATCGATTGTCATTGGATGTTTCATGTGATTGTCGTACAAATAAATTCAAAAGCAAGTATGATAGCTGGTGAGGGTAGTGTCTGGCCTCAATTCATGAATCCCTGTTCACTCTTAATAATAATAATCAGAGATTGATATGACCTCATTCATATTGATATGACTTCATTGAAGTACATCAGATGTGGTGTATCATATACAAGAGAAGATGACATTAATAACAAAATTTCAAGTTTCTTAAAGATAACACAGATGATAAGTAATATTTCAAATATAACTAAATTCAAAAGCCTACAAAAATTAAATTTGTTTTCCCAAGACATTCAGCAGTAAAGTATGCAGTGGTGTATTTAGGTATAGGCTCTATAGGTCTCAGCCTACAGCAGCAAATTTTAAAGGGCAGTGCAAATTTCCAGCCTCTCATTTTTGTAATTATAACATGTTCCTTATATGCAGCTTAGACTCACAAGTAGATAAATCTTTTTCTTTTCCTCGTTGTAAGTTTAGTCTGAAAGCATACTGGCATGTAATCAGATTCTGCATAATACAGACCAAGACAATGTTGGTCATTGTCTTGGTCTGTATAGTTAAGCAAATATTGGTCAATATCTGCTAATAGTAATTGTTGAAACTTTATTTTTCACTTGGTTAGACTATAATAAATTTAGTTTGATCCTTTATCCAAGTGTGAGCAAACAAAGTTTGCACCTGAAAATATCTTCACGACTGAGGTAAGGTAGTAACAACACCGGGCAACTCACAGCAAAGGTGGATCAAACTCTCAACTCCTTGTCCCAGTCTCTCCCATAATGCACAACATGCATTATGGGAGATATACATCCACTTAATGCATAGCAGTACATATCACCTTGCAGATATGTATAGCGCTATGCATTAAGGAGGGGGTGGACACTACCCATACCGGTTTCAACCATTATTGAGGTCTCACAGCGGTAGCCAGACCCAGAGTGGAGATACAGGCAGAAGCAATAGGAGAGGTCATCCTTACCTATAGGAGTTGCCAAAAGGTGTGCCACCTTATTATTAAATTACTCTGGATTTAGAGAAAGATGTTGAAAGTTTATTTTTCACTTGGTTAGACTATAATAAATTTAGTGTAATCCTTTACCCAAATGTGAACAAACAAAGTTTGCACCTGAAAATATCTTCAGGACTGAGGTAAGGTAGTACAACACTAGGCAACTCGCAGAACAAACAAAATTTATTATATTTCGTTTGGCTGGCTCCCACTGATGAGATCTCAATAAAGGTTGAAACCGGTATCCCTTAATGCATAGCAGTAAACATGTCTGCAAGTAGATGTGCTGTGCATTATTGAAAATACCAAGACAAGGAGGTGAGAACTTGATCCACCTTTGCTGCGAGTTGCCCGGTGTTGTACTACCTTACCTGTCCTGATGATATTTTCAGGTGCAAACTTTGTTAGTTCACACTCGGATAAAGGATTAAACTAAATTTATTATAATAGTAATTGTGATTTGGAAAAAGAACAAGAGGTAGTTAAGGAGATGTAAATTGAAACTGTTTAAACGACATGCCTACAACAAATCCCAACAATTTGGCAGCACAGGTGATAGTGAGTAATGACCCACTGAGTGGATTCTAAATGACGTAACACATGAGTTTATTGCAGTTAACACATTTCCACAAAATTTAGACAATGATCTTTCAAAAGCATGAAAAGCTTATCCTGACAAAGTAAGACATGTTTCTAAGAAATTCATTGAGGGGAATCTGATTAATGGCAAAAAATAATAAGAGATTTTCTTGTTTACTCTCCTAGCACAGGAAAGCTCTTCTATGCACCTTGTCACCTTTTTGGTGGAGGGGGAGCTGACGACATTCATTTTGTCAGTGGATTTAATGACCTGAAAAATGTAGAAGCACGAGTGAGTCATCACGAGAAAGCAACTAGTCATATGAACTGTCTGATAGCTCTGAAACAAAGAGAAAATCTTGCAGGGAGAATTGACTTATAAATAACTCAGCAACTGGAAGAAGAAATTAAGTATACTGGAAGGTGGTGTTAAAATGAGTAGTTGCAGTTGTAAAAACATTTGCCAGTAGAGGACTTGCTTTGAGGAGAAAGAGAAACATTTTCAGTTCTGTGCATAATGGAAATGTAATGATGTGTCTAGAGTTAATTAGTGAATTTGATTCCTTTCTTGCTAAGCACATTGCTAAAAGTGGGAAAAAGGTTTTCATTTCCTATCTTTCCTTTACCACGTATGAGGAATTTATTAAAATATTGGACGAGAAAGTAACCAAATTTATTGTGGAAGAACTTAAAATAGCTATTCCATAAGTGTTGACTCAACACCAGACTTATCTCATGTTGATCAGCTGTCCTTCATAGTATATGTGAAACAACATAAAACTCCTGTGGAAAGTTTGTTTCATTTCATTCCTAACATAAGTCACAAATCTGAAGAGAGGCAGTTTTGACTTGATGTAGCAAATTGCAGAGGGCAGGCATATGATATTGCTAGTAACAAGACAGGCAAATACACAGGACTGCAAGAAACAATTCTTGAAATAAATCCATTGGCAGAATTTACACCATGCGCTGGACATTCTCTGTCTCTAATTGGTGCTTGCTGTCCTTCAGAAACTGTACATATTTTTCACATCTTCAACACATCTGCAGCACCTGGAAACTTCTGGAAAAGTAATCGAACATCCTTCGCTTACTCATTGGTCAGCTCGTGATATGCCTGTAAGAGTCTTCGTGAGGGATGGAAGGAAATAATTTCCACTTTTGTCCGAAATCGAAAATGACACCACCTAGAAGAAAGTTACGTGACGTGAAGCAAGTAAGATTCTATGGCAACTTGTCACTGGAGGTTGGGATCATGACCTGCCTATGGGGTGATATTCTCACAAGAATGAAAGCCACAAGCAAGATATTAAAAGTGTAAACATTGATATAGCAACTGTATGTGAACTCTATGGATCCCTCAAAGAATATTTCAATGAACTACAGTTATTCTATGAATCTTATGAAGAACAGTGCAAGAAACTTGACTTGTATGAGGAAGAGAAAAAGAGGAAGAAAAAGCCCACCAGGTTTTTTGATGACCAGCAGAGATAAAAGTAACAAAAATGAAGACGAGTACAATCTATCAGTCAGTTTCAAAACTGAAACTTATGACACAATTTTGCATGGTCTCTCATTCCAAATGAATCAAAGACAAGTGTCATATGAAAACATCTAAAAGGAGTTCCGGTTTCTCACAACAATGCATATGTAAAAAGGATGTCATAAAATGGGCAAAAAAATTTTAAGAACAATTTGATATTCAATCTGAATTTGTAAACGAATGTTTGCACTTCAGAGTGAACCTGAAATCAAGTGGCCTATAAATAAATTCCTACAACTTTCACAGAAAATTCAAGTCAAAGCCTACAGTGTATATATATCCTGCTCTGGACACTATTGTTACGATGTTCTTGTGTAAGTTGGCAACAAATTGCTCAGCTGAATGATCGTTTTTCTGTCCTCTAAACGTTGAAGTACTAACATAAAACAACTATGACAGAAGAAAGGCTCAGCAACTGGCCAGTTCTATAAATTGATAGTGATATTACAAAGGCACTGGACTACAAGGACGCGATAAATAAGTTTGCAGAGCGAGCAGCAAGATGTAAAATATTCTAGCATATTTTGGGCAAGTCATAATATATATATATATATATATATATATATATATATATATTTAGATTAAGAATTTACTATGGGGTGCTTAAGGGTCAAAGCTGTAGAACTGAGAGGTGACATCCACATAGCCTTTAAAGGAATGCAGAGAACTGACCAGGGATTCTGACGTAATTTCCAATCCTCACCTTCTCGTGCTACACCCTGTTGGATATCTCCCTGGATACTGAATGAATGAGGATGGGCTGGCAATTTAAGATTTAGCTGACCAAATTGTATTCTTATTGGCTTAAACCAAAATACAAAATGATGGTACAACTTGACAAAATTTCATACCGGATAGGGCGTCACCCAGTTAAACAAGACACCCATTGTTATTGCCATTGAACCAGGGCAAACAGCGAAAACTCAGCTACTGGAACAAATCTGAAACCACACCCCCAACTCAACATCACCAGAGTTAAAGATCAGCAAATTGTATTCTTATTGACTTAAACCAATATACAAAATGATGGTACAACTTCACAAAATTTCATACCGGATGGGGCATCACCCAGTTAAACAAGACACCCATTCTTATTGCCATGGAACCAGGGCAAACAGCGAAAATTCAGCTACTGGAACAAATCTGAAAGCAGACCCCAACTCAACATCACCAGAGTTAAAGATCAGCACTATCAACATAAGAAGCCTGAATGGCAAAGAAACGGAGCAAGGTGAGGAATTAGATAAGTACCAGATCGACATAATAGGGTGACAAACAAAAAAGACAAAAACTGGTGAGATCTTTCTGAGCGATGAATACAAAATATTATATTCAGGCAATGACAATCAAGGAAAAGAAGGGGTAGCCATAGTATTAAACACTAAATATGAGGCTAATATTCTTGAATGGCAGGCAGTCTCAAGTAGCGTGAAATGGACAAATATCAGAATGGGAAACAGGACAATGAGACTAATTTGAGCCTATGACCAGAAGGTTCAACTTCTGGAGTGGAGGAATTTTTTGGAAAACTGGAGGCTCTAGAGAAAACTACTGACACAATGAAAAAGGAAAAGTTAGTCCTTTTTGGGATCTAAATAGCAGAGTAGGAAATTATTGTCACACATACAAAAATGTTTAGGGAAAATTTCGAGAAAAAAGCTAACAATAATGGCAAATGCCTGTTGGATTTCTGCTCAGGACATGGACTATTCATTACTAATCCCACGTTCCAACATAAAAATGTGCACAAATTCACATGGAGAGAAGAGGCAAGGAATAAAAAAAGTCACATTGACTATGTTATTGTTGATAGTGATGTTTTCTCCCAGGAGCAGGACACCAGAGTATACAGAGGATTTGAAATTGGAAGCGATCACTATTTAGTCTTGAGCAGGATAAAATTGAATTTCATACTGAAAAGAATGACATGTAAGTTTTAAAGCGAATAAAAGTTAAGCAGCTCTCAGATGTGAACTGTAGACTAAAATACACAAAGATTATTGAAAAAAATGAGTTTGAGAACAAGAACCAAACCTTGGAGATTCAGTGACAAACCTTGAAGAAAACCCTGATTGATTCAGCCATAGAGCCCTGATGAGATTGTCTGCAAGGAAAAAAAATCAAAAATCCATGGTGGACACAGGAAGTTAAGGAGGCAGTGAAGAAAAAGAAGAAAGCATATCAAAAGTTCATGTCAAATAAGTCAGCTTGTGCTCTTAGAGAATACAGAGACAAATGTAAGAAATCAAAACACTGTGTAAAACTAGCTAAACTAGTAAAACTACTCATGGGAGGACATTGGCAAGAAGATAGAAAATAAATATCAAGAAGGTGGTAAGATATTCTGGAGGTTGTTGAAAAAGCTTAGAAATGAAGGAAAGAGCTGTAAAAGCAGTTAGAGATGATACAAATTGCATGAAAATGACATGATTCGAGTAGAGCTCTAATAGTATCCACATATAAAAAGGGAAATAAAACTGAATGCGAGAATTACAGAGGTATTTCAGTACTGACTGTTAAAGGCAAAATTTATGCCAGTATATGCAAGAAATAGTTGAGAAGAATTGTGAAAGAAAATCTTAGTGAAGGAGAAGCTGGATTCAAGCCAAATATAGGATGTCGGGATCAGATCTTCAGTTCATGACAATTAGTTGAGAAAGCATGGGAATATAACAAAGATCTGTATTTAAGCTTTGTCGATCTGGAAAAGGCATACAACAAGGTGCCGAGAGAGAGAGAGAGAATCTATTGAATACACTACTTATATGGTATCAATGGGTCATTATATCAAGCAATAGTTAGTCTTTATTTGAGCTGTAAGTCAGCAGTTAGAATTGAAGGAAGTACAGGAAGATGGTTTAATGTTAAATCTGGTGTGAGACAAGGATGTACATTATCCCCTGTGTTATTCATTATCTATATGGATCACATTATGAAGGAAAGTGGTATTAAACATGATATAAGAATTGAAAATGTTAATGTCAGCTCTTTGCTTCATGCGGACGATGTTATTCTTCTAAATAAATTCGCTACAAGTTTGCAAGATTCCCCAACTAAATTGAATAACTGTTGTAATAGATTGGTTATGGAGGTTAGAAATGAAAAGACAAAGACAATGAGAATAGGTAGAATCGTTGAAAATGTCAACTGTGTTTTGAATGGGGATCTTGTGGAACAAGTAAAACACTTCAGATAATTAGGTACGATTTTTTATGAAGATGATAAATTCAATATGGAAATAAACAGAATCAACGACGCTGGAATGGTAGAAAGTCAATTGAATAAATTCATATGGAATAAGAGAGAAATTAGGAGGAACACTAAATTAGCTGTATACAAGACAGTGTTCAAACGAGTTTCAACTTATGGACCTGAGAGCTGGGTCAGAACTAAAACACCTGACCAAAGACTAGAGATCGCAGATATGAGTCCTGAGAAAGATTAGAAGTGTGAACTGATGGCATTGTATTAAATCATAATATCATATATCATCATAATATCATATTAAAAAGGAGGATATTAGGAAAGAACTTGACATTGTCAGCATCCAGGAATGTGTTAGCAGAGCTAATCTCAGGTGGTGTCGTCACTTGAACAGAATGGGCAAGGAGAGATTAGCAATACAAGTGTTCTCTGCTAGGTGGGCAGGAAAACGACCCAGAGGAAGACCAAGATATAGGTTGATTGATACTGTTGTGTCGGAAAAAGTGATGAGTCATCCCTTTTTCCCCACCCAACATTAAGTTACCTCAAAAGCAAGGGATAAGGACATGATTCTGCCCTCAGGATCGGAAGTGTACCGTATAATATCCTAAGAAAATGTAAACATCCAGATTGTGTAAATTCCAAACATTGTTAAGATAGCCCATAAGTTTATTTAGATAACAATTGTGTATCAATTAAATTAGAAAGACATGTAATATTGACAAATAAGTATGTATATGCTAAGAACAAGTTTAAGGTGTGTAAAGGCGGTTCATAGCCACGGCGTCCAATCGGCTGCCGCTGCATGCGCGATGACACCACCGAGTGAGGGAGCTGGTTCTGGCATATAAGAGCTTTGGCAGGAGTTCGAATCACTCTCTTTTCTCTCGTCTCTTACCCCTGGTCGTTTGGGTCTCGGCTCCGAGTTTTGTCAGCACCAAGTTTCCTGCAGGAGAGCTATGTAGTGGTTGCTACCACGTGTAGCAAGGACTTCCCCTTTGCTATGCATGTTACATTGGAAAGCTACAACTACAGTGTCTTCAACACATTAGGAGAAAGAGCCGCTGATGAAATTCACGTCAACGTACAGATCTGTGCATGAGTGCTTTCGGTTCGTGTAGAACAAAGGAACAAAGCCCGCCATCAGAGGAGGTATAGTGAACGGATCAGAAACACCCAGTCAAAGCAAGAATGGTAAGCAAAGATTTTCTTATTTTAATGTAGGATTAAAGTATCCATGGAGCAAAGAACCAGAATTTAGGAACACACGCCATTTAAGTGTTGTGCCACGAGAACAGTATATAATTTTGGACATTTGTGTCTACTGTTATTAGACAACATATTAGACTCCAGCCGGATAGAAGGCCGAGCTCCGAACTGTTTAAGTGTTTTAAGAAAAGTAATGTCACATATTCAGGAAGTGGTTAAATGTTAACAGATATTTTGAGGGAGAGAATTAAGTAGGAATAAGTACCATAGTCCCAGATAATTGCATGTCAGATTTACTGAATTGTCTAGTGTTTATATATAATGTTTCATGTATGAGGTTATCAGATAACTTAATTGTGAGAGTCTGAGTATATGTATATGTGCAGAAGTGAGGAATTTATGCCCAGTAAGAGATCATAGTGCAGAAGTTTAAATGTGTTACATTAAATGAGGGGAACCCAGACTCTCTTAACTCTTTTAAGGTTTAAGAATTTAAATATCATATACCTGTCTTTCTGAAATAATGTGTTTTCTTTTACATAATCAATTGAGTTTGTGATATCTTCTGCAGATTTGAATTACCGTTTGGAAAATTTCGTACCTTGCATTTTAAGGGAAAACCAATAGTGATAAGTGAATAGGGACCACGACAGCATATATCTTGATCCCTATATTTTCTTTTAGTGTTATTGGATGATATATCAGAGTTTAGTTGCTGGCTGGTGCAGTAAAACCATACAAATTTGTCGGCACCCGAAGTCTGATAGAAAGAGGTATAAGTTTAATGTTAAAAGTAAAGTAAAGAAATTAAAGGGACATAACAATATGGTACAAAGTTCCTTAGATGATAAAAGTATAAGATCTCATAATGTTGGAGTCTTGACAAGTAACGGACTGATTTGGAGGAAAAATTGTAGCTAGGAAGTTAGGAATGATGTAAATTTTTCATGTAGTGCTGTCATATCCTGTCAATTCCTGACATGAATCCCTTGAGGATTCATATGAGGAATTTGATGATGATGATGAATTTACAATATAAATAAGTTACGCATGTAAATCGGCATGTTCATTAAATATAAGGGACGCACTCTCTGCAGGCCTAGGGGTAGGAAATATCTAAATACACCACTGAAAATATGACAACATATCCTACAGTAAATTATGGACCCTGAAAACTGCAAAAGAAAAAGAACTTCCTATGTATAGAGGCTATATTATCCAGACAAGAAAAATAAAGAACTGTATAAAAAACTAGAAATAGACTGGGTATTGTACAAAATACAGAAATACTGAAAGAAGTAAACTAAACATATTAAAAGAATGGGTAGTTCGGGACTACTCGATAAGATACTCCAATAAAATGCATATTATTATTATTATTATTATTCAACTCCAGGGACTCCAAAGACTCATCGAGGGAGGACATCCACTCTACAACTCTGCTTCCACCACTCACAACCCACAAACTGATCGCAACTACACCAACACCATCTACCACCGAAAAACACCACCACTAGTATTTCCAAAGGCAGCCACAAACATCCATGCCAACAGCAGGATTAGAACCCGCAGCATCTTGACTGGAGAGAAGACGTAAACCACTCGGCCAGCCAGGCTGGCAAATATGCAGGACACAGAAGTCAGAAGCAGCTACAGAAGAGATGGAATAAGACCAGAATAGGTCAGTGGGCCTAAATCAATGAAAACATGATCAGTATGTCAACAGGCTGTACTTCGGTAATGCAAAAATTATTCAAAATTAAGTGGATATTGAATCCAACATTATTTCTTAGCCGAATAAGAAACTTTAACATAGGAAATCAGTTTCATGCTGAATACAGAAACCATACAAATATAATAAATTTAGTTCAATCCTTTATCTAAGTGTAAGTAAACAAAGTCTGTGCCTGAAAAAAATCTTCAGGACTGAGGTAAGGTAGTGCAACATCAGGCAACTCCAAGCAAAGATGGACCAAGCTCTCATCACTCCTTGTCTCAGTATCTCCCATAATGCAAAGCACATCTCCTTGAGGACATGTATACTGCTATGCATTAAGGGAAGGGTCACTACCCAGACCAGTTTCAACCTTTATTGAGGTCTCGTCAGTGGGATGCAGACCCAAACATGGAGATACTAAGGCAGAAGTAATACGAGAGGTCATATTTACCATAGGAGTTACATACAGGTGTACACACCTTATTACTGAATTACTCTAGATTTAGAGAAACATGTTGGAAGTTTATTTTTCACTTGGGTAGACTATATAATAAATTTAGTTTAATCCTTTATCCAAGTGTAAGCAAACAAAGTTTACACCTGAAAATATCCTAAGGACTAGGGTAAGGTAGTGCAACACCAGGAAACTCTGAACAAAGATGGACCAAGCTCTCATCACTCCTTGTCTCAGTATCTCCCATAATGCAAAGCATATCTCCTTGCACTCCTTCCCTTAATGCATAGCAGTATGGGGATGTGTCTAACCGAGTGAAAAATAAACTTCCAACAAACTATACAAAGTTTCGGCAAGTCAAAGCATAAGCCAACTGCTGGTAGTACATGCTGGGGTAACTCGTAGTAAAGGCGGATTAACCTCCAAAATTTTCCATAGTATTTTCCCATAATGAAAAACACATCTTGTAGGAGATAAATGCTGTTATACATTATGGGGAGAGATCACTACCCAGAATGCTTTTGACCTTTGAGGTCTCATCAGTGAGTTGGTAGACCAGATGTAAATACCAAGTTGGCAGTGATACGGAGGTTATATCCTTACTATATGAGTTGCACCAATAATTAACTGAGATAAGGTTTCACTTTGGCGATGAAAAAATTATTCAGAATTAAGTGGATGTCGAATGTAACATTATTTCTAAGCTGAATAAGAAACTCTACGATAGGAAATCTAAGAGTTTCATGCCAAAAATAGAAACTATACAAAGTTTCGGCGAGACCAAGAATAACCCAACACCTGGTAGTACATGGTGAGGCATCTTGTTCTTGGACTCGCCGACACTTTGTATAGTTTCTATATTTGGCATAAACCTTAGATTTCCTATCATAGTTTCTTTTTCAGCTAAGAAATAATGTTGGATTCAATATCCACTTAATTTTGAATAATGATGAGAATGGAAAAATAAAAATTAAAATATAACTTTGTTAATAGCAGAAATTAATAATATATATATATATATACATTATACACATACACAAACTAGAGTGAAAAACCGTGGAATCTAGAGAAATCATCTTCAAGGCTGTTCATCTAAATAACAACTTGAGCTACAACCTCCCAGATAGGCATTCAGCTGTAATCATGTACTGGCATTCACGTGATGCTGAAAGCAAGCACACTCTCCCAACAATGCAACGAACGGAAGAACAGCTTGAAATACAACTACATTTTCATGCTAATTATATTTAGAGACTTTCTATGTTGTTCATAGTCTTCTAGCCTTCAATGTTTAGTGTTTTTTCTTTCTTTTATAATGTCACGTGAAGAGGGCTGTTACAGGCCGAAACTAGTAGTGTTTTTATATTAAAACATTTTTACTTAAATCTCGGTTCTAGTCATTCAATTCTTTTAAAATATATATATAACTGGGATGAGACCTCCATATAGCCTTTCAAGGAATGAGAAAAACTGACCAAAGCCTCTACCATTATGTCTAATCCTTACCCTGTTAATCATCTACCTAGACACTGAACAACAAGGAAGGGTTGGCAAACAATGCAACATGATCATACATCATTACATAATAAAATACGATGATAATATCCAGTACACTTCGCCATATGCTAAGAATTTTATGACGTTGTTAATTAATGGATGCAAGAATATTCTGCTTCAGCCTAAAGCAGAAAAATTCCTGTTGCTAATGTCATAACAAACAATTAATCTTGGAAAAGCTTCCCCCTTATCTTTTAAGATTGTCTCCTAAGGCTGTATTGCCACTGGGCACTTGATTTGGATGTTTTGTTTTTTCATTTTAGTTTATATTATGTAGTCAGAAAAATTATTAATATTATGGTCTTAACACGTACACTGCCATGCTCCTCGGGCATAGTTTGTTACTGCATGAAAAGCACTCTCACTTCTTTAAGGTCAGTATGAGTAATCTCGTGGCCGAGGCTCATATACGAACTATGAATATACACACGTTAGCTGCTACACTCCCCACATGCCAAGAAATCTTTTCATATGCATGCTGTTCTTCTAGTTGAAGGAGATTATTCACACTTAGCTGTTTCTGAATGGGAATCGATCAAGTGTCTCATATCTTCATTATCCAGTGAATTAAATCCAACTTCTTTTCCAATTGTGCTCATTTCTTCAATGTTATCAGCTGGGTTATTAAAATCAATGAAATCATTGCACAGCGTGCTAGGACCTTCTGCCACACAGCTCTCATTTTGGCAGTACTTCTCCCATGCTAAATGAATATTTTCTACTGCTTGCTTGATATTGCATTTTTTCCAAAACTCAGGTAAAGAAATTGCATTCTCTTTACTCACTGCTTCAAGGGCCTGGTTAAGGATTTTCTCAAGGTAGTTTTTCTGACATCACAATGATATGACTCCTTTGTCCATCAGCTGAAGTAAAGAATTTCGAGGTAAAAAACACAATCTTCATATTTTCATTAACATTGTCAAGTCCCATAGGGTGTCTGGGATCATTATCAAATAACAAATGGGCTTTAAAGGCAACATGATTTTTCTCAGTAATCTGCAACAGAAGGACAAAAATAACAGTTGAACCACTCTAAAAGTTTTGGTCACCCAAGATTTATGTGATTTCCAAATTACTGGCAATTTTTGTTGATTACGTCCTCTTAATAATCTTGGATTTTGCACACCATGAACTCACATAGGCTTGAGTTTGTAGTCACATTCTGCATTGACTCTTCTAATAAAGGCGTTATTAGATTTTTAAATACTTTATATCCTGATTGAGATGCTTCAATTTTAGCTAAAAAAGTTTTTCTTGGCATAGGCTTCGAAAAGAGACCAGTTTTTTTTTACTTTGAATATTTGAGGATCATCATAATCACCCTCCTGAATTATCCTTTGCAATTCTTCAGGAAACTTGGCTGCAGAATCCTTATCTGCACTAGCATATTCCCCAGTTAATTGCACGTTATTAAGTCTGGCTCAATTTTTAAAAGTCAAACCATCCTAAACTTGCAGTAAAGTTTTCACATTTCTCTTGAAATTTGGTCTCTTTCAATTGGGCAAAAAGAGAGCTTTTGCCTAAATATTTCCTGTAGTAAGAGGTATCTTTTTTGGTTATAATCCTTAATCCACAGGGAGAGAAAATACTCCATCTCAATCATTAAATGTTTTCTATTTCAAGTAATATGCATGCTTAAAGAAGCAGTAGCAACTTTTCCTTGTATTTCGTATTTTTTGCTCTTATTTAATATGGTCCCAGGTCTAAAACAATCATTGTATTACTACTGTCACATTCGTGTCTCTTGATGACTTCCAGCATTTTCCTCTAATGTAATTACCTTTCTTCTCTTTTTATCACTTCCACTTTCTTTATCAGCCTTTCTCTTTTCCATATCAGGGGTTTGAATGTAATAAAGCCTTATAGGTACCTAAATGAAATCAAAATGAAGGAATAGTAACTGATCAAGAAAACGGTTTGCACGGTGTCGAGAAAATGGTGTGCATGCAATGATAACTTTGAGTCAACTGCCGCGTGTTGCTGGCCACCTGTGGCAGCACTGACTCTGTCCATGGGCTGCAACATTGAAAAGTGCCATCACTCGCTGCAGAATGGCGACAAAAAATTTCATGTAACATAAAATGTCGCATAAACTGATTATTCACTCGCTTAGAGCAGGAAATAGTATCATTTCATTCAATTGTGCTGATTATCATGCATATCGAATTCACATTAGGCAAGATTTTCTTGTACTTATCATACATCTACTTTGAAACTATTGACTGTTCAAAATCCAAGTACTGCTCCAAGCCATTTTGCCAACTGTTGCAATATGTCCTCTGAATTTCAAATCTCTATCCACAATCACTACAAGATCCCTAGCTTCATCAATTTCCAGTAAACTATTTCCATCAATATGATTAGAAGGTATGTAATCTTTCCATTCTATTACCTTACATTTGACAACCGCTGTCCTATGCCCACTGTGCCAATTTATTATAATAATCTTTAAAGATATCTATATCCCCTTCATCGATTATTGATCTCCCTAGTTTTGCATCATCAGCAAACAACTGAATATCCATTTTCAAATCTTCTGCTTTATCATTAATATAGCAGAGAAACTGGCACAGAAGAGGGAGAGAAAATGGTTTGGTGTTAGGTTAGGTGTGCAACTAGGGAAAACATTATCTCCACTGTTATTCATCATCTATTCAAATGACATTACAAAGGAAAATAACATTATACTTGATGTGAATTTGGAGATATCTCAGCTCTTTAATTTATGCAAATGTTAAACTTTTAAATAAATCAAGGACAAGTTTGTAGGACTCGCTCGCTGAATAACTGCTATAATAAATTTGATATGAAAATTAACATTAAAAAGGCAAAGAGGAAGAAGCGTTGAAAATATCAACTTCATCGTGAATGGAGAATCTATAAAACATGTAAAACATTTCAACTATTTAGGCACAATCTTTTTGAACATCGTAAATTAAAAATGAAAATAAACAACAGAATAAACAAAGTCAGACAGAAGAGAGATACTGAACTGAACTGAACAAGTTTATATGGAATAATAGAAAAATTCATCAAAACATTTATCGGCCTTTCTCTTTTCCATATCAGGGGTTTGAATATAATAAAGCCTTACAGGTATCTAAATGAAATCAAAATGAACGAATAGTAATTGATCAAGAAAACGGTTTGCACGGTGTCGAGAAAACGGTGTGCATGCAATGATAACTTTGAGTCAACTGCCGTGCCACCAAATTAGCTGAATACAAACCAGTGTTCAAACAAATTTTAATTTATGGATCTGAGAGCTGAGTTAGAAATAAAACACTTATCCAAAAACAAGAGACCACAGCTATGAGAGTCCTGAGAAAGATTGGGGGCTGAACAGATAGCATCAATGGAAGTATCATATTTAAAACCATGATATTAGGAAGGATCTTGACATTGTTAGTATCCAGGAATATGTTAGCACAGCTAATCTCAGGTGGTAACGATACTTACACAAAATGGGAGACGAAAGATAAGCTAAACAGGTGTTCTTTGCCAGAATGGTAGGTAAAACAGCCAGAGGAAGACAAGATGAAGGTTAACTGACACAGTAAAAAAAGTGCCTTAGAACGATTAAATCAAAAATTTCTTAGCATCTTTTATTTAGTGTAATGAAGAGAAAAAACTTCAAACATCCATCATTAATCTACAATATTAAGTGCAACACTTTTTGATTACTTGTATATGGGTAACATGACTTCTGCATTACTTTGACCTTCATATCTCTCGTGGGTCTGGCTCCCATTGATGACCGCCAACTTCATCAACATTTTCTTTACTTTGTTTTTCACTTTGATTTTATTTTACTGGTAATAATGGGGTTTCACTGCCACTCACACTGGTTGCTTTTAAGTAAATATTAAGATTGGCAGTAGTGTAATTAATATTTGCATTACAGGATTAGTTTTAATGGTATCACAGCTGCAATTTTATAGTGTCTCAAATATAACATTTGTTGGTGGTGTAGATATGTTTCTATATCATGTGATTAATTCTCAGTATTATGAGTGAAAGGTTTTTTCTATTGCAATCAAACAGAAGTTTTAATTCCCCTGCCTTGAGATAATGGTGCCACCCACCAAGGATGCAAACACCACAAACTGAAATTACAGGATGTGAAGAAGCAAGACAGGTGACTAAGGTTTTTTAACAACTAGTTGCAGCTAGTAAGATTTATTCCTTTACACTATACAGCAGAGGGGAACATTTAATTGTAGTGAAATATGTGAAAATAAGGAATAAACAGTTACAAGGTTTTTTACATTCAAAGGTAGCACAGTAATTCCTGTGATGGTGAGATGCCAGGTTAAAACAGTGATAATCAACATTTCCAATGGAATATAAAAGAGAATAGTAATGAAATTCTTCATCATCATCAAATTCTTGCCATGAACCCTCAAGGGGTATACAGGATATGATAGTACTACATGAAAACTTTACATCATTACTAATTTCCTATTTACAATTTTCCTCCAAATCAGTCGGTTACTTGTCAAGACTCCAACATCACCAGTTCTCATATTTCTATCGTCTAAGGCACTTTGTACAATATCAATCCACATATTTCTTGGTCGTCCTCTGTTTTCCTGCCAACTTGGCAGAGATCACTTGGTTTGCTAATCTTTCCTTGCCCATTCTGTTTAAGTGACCATACCACCTGAGATTAGCTCTGCTAACCCATTCCTGGATGCTGACAATGTCAAATTCTTTCCTAATATCCTCGTTTTAATATGATATTGCCATTGATGCCATCCTGTTTGTGCCTCTAATCTTTCTCATGACTCATAGCTGCGGTCTCTAGTCTTTGGTCAAGTGTTTTACTTCTGACCCAGCTCTCAGATCCATAAGTGAAAATTGGTTTGAACATTGTCTTGTATACAGCTAATTAATTCAATTGACTTCCCACCATACCAGCTTTACTGATTCTGTTTTCTATTTCTATATTTAATTTACCATATTCACTAAAAATTGTGACTAAGTAGCTGAGGTTTTTCTTGTTCAACAGGTTCTCCATTCACAACACAGTCGACATTTTCAAGGATTCTGCCTATTTTCATTGCCTTTGTCTTTTTATTGCTGACCTTCATACCATATATATTACAACAGTTATTCAATTTAGTCAGAGAATCTTGCAGACTTGTAGCAGATTTATTTAGAAGTATAACATCATCTGCATAAAAGAGTTGACATTAACATATCCAATTTTGATATGTTTAATACCACTTTCCTTCATAATGTGATCCATATTGATAATGAATAACAGAGGGGATAATGTACATCCTTGTTTCACACCAGATTTAACATTAAACCATCTTCCCGTACTTCCTTCAATTCTAACTACTGACTTACAACTCAAATAAAGACAAAGTATTGCTTGATATAATGCCCCATTGACACCATTAACAGTAGCATATTGAATAGCTTCTCCCTTGGCACCTTGTCATATGCCTTTTCAAAATCGACAAAACTTAAATACAGATACTTATATTCCCATGATGTCTCCACTATTTGTCGTAAAG
This sequence comes from Typopeltis vanoorti, assembly GCF_054136105.1. Taxonomy (NCBI): domain Eukaryota; kingdom Metazoa; phylum Arthropoda; class Arachnida; order Uropygi; family Thelyphonidae; genus Typopeltis; species Typopeltis vanoorti. The sequence goes on along the minus strand of NC_143549.1, from coordinate 191,687,549 downwards.
TGTAGATCTCATCCTGACAGCCTCTATTTGACCTGAATCCATCTTGTTCTTCACCAAGCTTTCCTTCCACAATTCTTCTCAACCGTTTCTCAAGTATACTTGCACTTGCATATATCTTACCAGGAACATTCAATAGGGATATACCTCTGGAATTCTTGCATTCAGTTTTATTTCCCTTTTTATATATGGGTACTATGAGAGCTTCTACTCCATCATTCGGAATTCGTCCTGATGTCCGGGCATTCTGAACTATGCAGTGCAGCTACTGTAAGACTTTTATACCATCATACTTCAGCATTTCTGGTTGAATATCATCTACTCCTGCTGACTTCCCACATTTCAAGCCTTTGATGGCTTTTTTCTACTTCAAGTATGGATATGTATTCCTGACTACATGCCTAATCAGTGATTTTTACCACTGTGCTGTGACCACTACTTGTTTCATTTAGCAAATTTTCAAAGTAATTACTCCATACTTCAAGGATATCATTTTCTCCCGTTTTCATTTCATCTTTATCATCTCTAACTCCCTTTACAGCACTTTTTCCTCCATTCCTAAGCTTCTTCAACAACCCCCAGAATATTTTACCACCTTCTTGATATTTTTTTCTATGTTCCTCCAAAGTCGTCCCATGACTTTTGTTTAGCTACTTTTACACACTGTTTAGATTTCTTACATTTGTCTCTGTATTCTCTATGAGTACAAGCAGACTTATTTGCCAGGAACTTTTGATATGCTTTCTCCTTTTCCTTCACTGCCTCTTTAACTTCCTGTGTCCACCATGGAGTGCTTATTTTTCTATCCTTGCAGACAACTTCACCACATGCCTCTCTAGTTGAATCAATCAGGGGTTTTCTTCAAGGCTTGCTACTGAATCACCAAGGTTTGGTTCTTGTTCTCAAACTCTTTGATTTTTCCTTCAATAGTCTGTGTATTTTAGTATATAGTTCACTTCTGAGAGCTGCTCAACTTTTATTCGCTTTAAAACTCTTACATGTCATTCTTTTCAATATAAAATTCAATATTATCCTGCTCAAGACTAAATAGTGATCACTTCCAATTTCAAATCGTCTGTACACTCTGGTGTCCTGCACAAGGGACGAAACATGACTATCAACAATAATATAATCAATGAGACTTTTCTTATTCCTTGCCTCTTCTCTCCATGTGAATTTGTGCACATTTTTTGTTGGAACATTGTGTTAGTAATAAACAGTCCATGTCTTGAGCAGAAATCCAAGAGGTATTTGCCATTATTATTAGCTTTGCTCTTTTCTCCAAATTTTTCCAAAACATTTTTGTATGTCTGACAATCACTTCCTACAGTTTTATTTAGATCCCCAACAAGGACCAACTTTTCCTTTTTCATTGTGTCAGTAGCTTTCTCTAGAGCCTCAAAAAATTCCTCCACTTCTACCTTTGTAGAACATTCTGTGGGACCATAAGCATAAATAAGCCTCATTGTCCAGTTCCCTATTCTGATATTTGCCCAAATCACTCTATTTGACACTGGCTGCCATTCAAGAAGATGAGCCTTGTATTTTGCGTTGAATACTATGAGTACTACTTCTTTTACTTGATTGTCATTGCCTGAATATAACATTTTGTATTTATTGCTCAGAAAGATATCACCATTTTTTTTGTCTTTTTTGTTTCAGTCACCTCTATTGTGTCGATCTGGTACTTATCTAATTGCTCTGCTAGCTCTTTCTTTGCCTTTCATGCTTCTTATTTTTATATTAGTACCAATCTTTAACCCTGGTGATGTTGAGTTGGGGTGTGCTTTCAGATTTGTTCCAGTAGCTGACTTTTCGCTGTTCGCTCTGGTTCCCTTGCAAAAAAAACCGGGACCTTGTTTAACCGGGCGACGCCCTAGATGGCATGAAATTTGTCATGTTGTAACATCATGTTGTATTTTCGTTTAACCAATAGGAATACAATTTGGTTGGCTAAATTCCAAATTGCTAGCATATCCTCGTTCGTTCAGTATCCAGGTAGATACCCAACAGGGTGCATCACAAGAGGGTGAGGACTGGACATTAGGTCAGAAGCTCTGGTCGGTTCTCCACATTCCTTTAAAGGCTGTGTGGATGTCTCCTCTCAGTTATACAGCTTTGACCCTTAAGCAACCCGGATTCAAATTCTTATAGAGACATTTTGAAATAGGGTGAAATCAGTAACATATTAAACAGTTTATCAAGTGAGGATCTAAAGTGGTTTTTTGGTGAGGTCCGTTCACAATGGATATGAAGAGGGCAATACCAGATTTTTAAACACTGGTATAAGCCCAGTTATGGTCAACTATTCTGGGGTGAAGAGGCAGTGCCTGCACTGTGGATCATATTATTACTTGGGTGACAGCTGTCTCAAATCTGAATGTTTCAACTGCATGGAGACCATAAGCACAAATAAGTCTCATTGTCCAGTTTCCCATTCTGATATTTGGCCAAATCACTCTTTTTGACACTGGCTGCCATTCAAGAAGATGAGCCTTCTATTTTGCGTTGAATACTATGACTACTACTTCTTTTCCTTGATTGTCATTGCCTGAATATAACATTTTGTATTTATTGCTCAGAAAGATATCACCAGTTTTTGTCTTTTTTGTTTCAGTCACCCTATTGTGTCGATCTGGTACTTATCTAAATGCTCTGCTAGCTTGGAGATCAGAGATATTCCTAATCAGTCTGAAACCCTGCTAGAAATGTAAAAGTTCTGAATATTGCATTAACACGTTTCCTTTTAGAATTTTTGTTGAAAGAGTGGGAGCAATGGCAAAGCCAATTAGAACAGCATACATATAAGAGAGTCGAGCATGAGGAAAGACTGGGAAGATGTGATTTGCAGAGCTGGTGGACAGGGATAATAGAGGAGATATGATAGAGACTTACAAGTTGGTAAGGCACTGTTATAGGATCAATGTTGGAGAAGTTCTGCAGAAAATAGTGGGAGATCAGGGGAGAACCAGAGGTCATCCCTGGAAACTGTATGAAAAGGGTGTGTGAGTAGAGGAGTGAGAGGCAGGTTTTTTCGTTGTGAGTTGTGAATGATTGGAATGCCTTGCCTTGGAGTGTGGTGTCTGCAAGGAGTTTGAGTGTGTTTAAGACATGGTATGATGAGATTGTGTGTGTGTGTGTGTGTGTGTGTGTGTGTGTGTGTGTGTGTGTGTGTGTGTGTGTGTGTGTGTGTGTGTGTGTGTGTGTGTGTGTGTGTGTGTGTGTGTGTGTGTGATAAAAGGACCTCCCAGATGAGTCTTTGATTCCATGAGGTCTTCGGGTAGTAATAATAATAATAATATATATAATAATAAAGAACAGTTCCTGGATCTTCAAATTCAGTCTGGTAAATATCACTATTTAAGCAAACTAGACTAGGAAAAATCAAATAAAATGCATGAACAAATCAGCTCCAAAATTCCAGAACTGCAGGAGCCACTTTCCCAGTCAAATAAGGATGGAAAAACAGCTGAAATTACCAATAATGAAGCTAGTATAACAAATAAAGAGATACAAGATGAAATGCAAACACATAAAACTGTTCTATAGCCATTAATCACATTCTCCAGCAACCTAAACAAACAACACAGAGATACAATTCATAACAGAAAGGTGAAAGTCAGAAAAAAATTCCTTTTCTAGATACACTTTTCACACATCTTCTGGGCAGTGTTTCCTTCACTGTTTACCGCAACTATACACATACTGGTCAATATACAGACATAAATTCTTAACAACCAACTACAACAAAATTAGTTGTCATTGAAACAGTAAAAAATAGGGCTTTAAAGATTTGCTCCAGTGAAACAACATCGATTAAAATTATTTGAAAAATGTCTACAGCAAAACTACAATCAACAAATTTGCTCACAAGACTTATCCCATCGATCATCAAAGTATATGGATAGCTAGTAGTGCCATTTGCCCAATCAAAGCATTTATGCTTTAGCAAATTAATCAGCTATATCACTTAGACAGAAACGCCTGTATCTTAACTAATCACGAAATATAAAATCTCTACAAGAGCATCCTATGTGGAATAGACCCTCTCTGCATTGCAGGAGCTCAATATCACACACCGTAGACTGTCATGCATAATTTTGGTATGCATATTAAAGAGATTATGGAATTATGGAAGCTATTTGACATCAGTGTGGACATTACACCAAACATAACAGCATTCCTCCATAGTAGTTTGCACTCTATCCCACAGCCTGTCACTTTGTCAACTACAAGTCTCACACATCACCATATCAGCCTGGTTGGCCGAGTGGTAAGTTTCAGCTCTCCATCTAAAAGGCTGCAGGTTCAAATCATGCCATGGATTATGGATGTTGTGATTGACTGTAAAAATACTAGTCCTTGTGGTGTTAAAAAATAGGGCTTTAAAGGCAGGCAGTAGACGGTGTTGGTGTAGTTGCGGTTTCTTAGTTGATTGATTAGTGGGGATAGAGTTGTAGAGTAGGTGCACTCCCTCAACGAGTCTTGGACTCCATGGATGTGTCACATAATTATGATAATAATAATCATCTATTTTACCACCAAATGTAGCTCATGGTTCAAAATCAGAGATTTCTGTTAGCTGAGCTGTCGGTTTTACTATCCCCAACCAGATCCAACTATATTAGAATAATTATACAAGTGTGGTCTGAAAGGTTCTCGGCCTCCACCATTGATGGCAACACTATCAGCAAGTTATTTTTCTAAGTTGGTATATCTGTCATAAGCATCCATGTGGAATTGCAATTCATTCTATCAAGTAGTTTGTTTTATATACAGCTGTCTGAAGCAAAAGTGTTAATTTAATCCATTTCAAGGGACACGCACAAGTAGCGTGTAAAATTCTTTATAAAAGAAGGTTCAACACGAAAAGAAATTCGTTCAAAGTTCATAAATGTTTATGGGCACTGTTCTCCTTCGTTTAAAACAGTTAAGAAATGGGCTGCCAAGTTTAAGTGTGGTCATACCACTTTTGAAGATGATCCACGTGAAGGACATCCAAAGGGTGTAACAACAGAAATCATTGATCAAGCGCATGATATGTATTGGATGACCGGCAAGTCAAAGTTCATGAAATTACAGACTATGGGCATTTCAAAGGAATGTATAGGATATATTTTGCATGAAGAATTGCAAATGAAAAAGATTTATGCAAGGTGGTTGGCATACTTGCTCACAGCAAATAAAAATAGCACTCGAACGAAAATCTCTAAACAGTGCTTGGAGTGTTTTAACAAGAATAAAACTGATTTTGTGCATAGATTGATTACTATGGATGAGACATGGAGATTCACCATTATACACCAAAATCCAAACATCAGTCAAAACAGTGGACAGAAGCCTGTTGTTCAGAAGAGAAAATTATATGTTTAGTTTAATCCTTTATCCAAGTGTAAGCAAACAAATTTTGTGCCTTAAGTATCTTCAGGACTAGGGCAACTCATGGCAAAGGTGGATAAACTTCACAGTATCCCATAATGCAAAACACATCTGCTTGAGGACATTTTTAATGCTATGCATTATGGAAAGGGAATACATGGCAAAGGTGGAAAAATTTCACATCACTTGGCATAGTATCCCATAATGCAAAGCACATCTTGTGGACATGTATTCCCTTCCCGTAATGCATAGCATTATACATGTCCGCAACATGTGATTTGTATTATGGGACACTACTGCAAGTGAAGTGAAGTTTGTCTACCATTGCCATGAGTTGTCCCAATCCTGGAGATATTTCAGGTGCAAACTTTGCTTACACTTGAATAAAGGATTAAACTAACTATATAATTTATAGTCTAACCAAGTGGAAAAAACTTCCAACATCATTCTCTGATCCAGAGTAATTTATTAATAAATTGTGACACCTTTTGGCAACTAGTATAGGTAAATATTACTTCTGCATTGTCCAAACCTTGGTATCACCTCTGGATCTGGGTCACACTAAAGAGACCTCAATAAAGGTCGAAACCAGTCTGTGTAGTGACCCTTATCCTACTGCACAGCATTCAACATGTCCACAAGGAGATGTGCTGTGCATTGTGGGATACTAACACAAGTGATGTGATGTTTTTGTCCACCTTTGCCATGAGTTGCCCCAGTCTTGAAGATACTTCAGGCACAAATTTTGTATGCTTACACTTGGATAAAGGATTAAACTAAATACAGTCGGGTCTCTTTTTATGCAGCAGATACGTGCCACAGAAAACTGCATATACTAAATCGTACAAAATAGACCTAACCTACATTGAAAAATTAGGGATACGTTCCATAATTTTCTAAAACCGCATAAAACTGAATCAATGATTTAAAAAAAAAATAAAATTGCATAAAAAATGTTTATAAAAATTCAGGAAAATAAGAATGCCTAAATTTGTTTTAAAGATCATCATCATCATCATCATCAAATTCCTGCCATGTACCCTCAAGGGGGTGTACAGGATATGACAGTACTACATGAAAAAATTACATCATTACTAACTTCCTATCTACAATTTTCCAACAAATCAGTCTGTTACTTGTCAAGACTCCAACATTATCAGATCTTATATTTCTATCGTCTAAGGCACTTTGTACCGTATCAATCCACCTATATCTTGGTCTTCCTCTGGGTCGTTTTCCTGCCAACCTGGCAGAGAACACTTGTTTTGCTAATCTTTCCTCTCCCATTCTATTTAAGTGACCATACCATCTGAGATTAGCTCTGCTAACGCATTCCTGGATGCTGATAATGTCAAGTTCTTTCCTAATATCCTCATTTTTAATATGATATTGCCATTGATGCCATCTGTTCACGCCTCTAATCTTTCTCAGGACTCTCATATCTGCGGTCTCTAGTCTTTGGTCAAGTGTTTTACTTCTGACCCAGCTCTCAGATCCATAAGTTAAAATTGGTTTGAACACAGTCTTGTATACAGCTAATTTAGTGTTCCGACTAATTTCTTTCTTATTCCATATGAATTTATTCAATTGACTTCCCACGATACCAGCTTTGCTGATTCTGTTGTCTATTTCTATATTTAGTTTACCATCTTCAGTAAAAATTGTGCCTAAGTAGCTGAAATGTTTTACTTGTTCCACAGGTTCTCCATTCACAACACAGTTGACATTTTCAATGATTCTGCCTATTTTCATTGTCTTTGTCTTTTTATTGCTGACCTTCATACCATATCTATTACAACAGCTATTCAATTTAGTCAGAGAATCTTGCAGACTTGTAGCGGATTTATTTAGAAGTATAACATCATCCGCATAAAGCAAAGAGCTGACATTAACATCTCCAATTTTGATATCAGGTTTAATACCACATTCCTTCATAATGTGATCCATATAGATAATGAATAACAGAGGGGATAATGTACATCCTTGTCTCACACCAGATTTAACATTAAACCATCTTCCTGTACTTCCTTCAATTCTAACTGCTGACTCACAACTCAAATAAAGACTAAGTATTGCTTGATACAATGCCCCATTGACACCATATAACTGCAGCGTATTGAATAGCTTCTCTCTTGGCACTTATTGGTTAAGCTCTTGTATTCTTATTGGTTAAACCAAAATAAAAAATAAAAAATAAAAAAAATAAAAAAAATGTTTTAAAGATTTATTCGATTAATTTAAAAATTTTTTTGCATTTTTTCATGAGAATTATCATCACTCTTAGAGAATATTCAGCAACGTTTGCAAACTGGTGCGAAATCACTCATCACCAGAAGATAGTCAGTACATCCGATCTGTATGGTAAAGGCAGTATTTCTTCACAAACAGAATTATGTTCACCCTCATTCTGTGCTAATTTTTTTTCTTCTGACAATGTAATCAGTGATTAAACTTTGCAATGGTAATTTTACTAATTTTTTTCTACAGCTCATGATATCCAGACATACAGTTCTTCAGCTTATGTTGGAATTTAATGGCTCATTCAGAATTTGTGTCATGAACAAGAAAATGATTTTCCAATTTATTTCACAGATCAAGACCTTCTCGAGTTATATTTGCAGTGAGGGAGACAGGTTTTTTCTGCTTCACTAAAGTTAATCGATATCCAATATTATCATCATCACTTAAGGCATTATCCAGAAGCAATTTGTCTATATCATTCTTGCTAAATGTATCAAAATCTTCCCCCTCAATTTCCTGTGGCAAAGTAATGATTTCAGCTGATAGATGTTTGGATGGTTGCAACACATCCAGGCCAAGCTGCTTTCCAGCAGACATTTAAAGTTTGTGCTCTTATTTCAGTGATAGCAGATGCAACATGATTTAAACAGTCCAAAATAGAATTTTTTACAAACGTCACTTACTCTTAATGATTCAGTTTCTAGTTTATCCAATATAAATTGAAAGGTGTGCTTAATATAATATTTTTTAAAAGTAGCAATTATGCCTTGCTTTATGATTATGAGCAGTTATGAATGAATAATGCTGTATTGGGTGAAAAAAACACTAGCTGCACATTTGGATGTTCTAAATGCAGATGACATAGTGCATTGTCAACAATTAATAAAACTAAAATTGAGAGCTACTTGCTTCATATATGTTTCCACTTCTGCTACAAAGCAATTATTGCTTTGTAGCAGAAGTGGAAACATATACTACAAAGCAATTATTGAACCATTCAGTAAATACAGCTATTGTTATCCAATATACTGGCAGCTGTTTTATATCTTTGCCTTTTAGAGCATGTAGTCTTAGAGGTCGATTTACTAGGAGGGGTTTCAACATTCGATCCCCTGATGCATTGCTACAAAGTAACATTATCCGATCTTTGCTTGCTCTAAACCCACTTGCGTTTTTTTTCTCAGACTTTGCGATGTAAGTTCCACTTTCTTCCAAAACAATCCTGTTTCATCAGTTAAACACATGATCGGGACAATATCAACCATCTTGAATAATTTTGACTAACTTCTCTTGAAAATGTTTGGCTGATTCTTCACCTGCTGCTGCGACCTCATCTGTAATCTTCACATTATTAAATGCATTCCTTTTTAAAAACCTGGTTAGCCATCTTTTGCTAGCTAAAAATTCTTTATCAGCATGGCAAGCGGAAATAGATGCTCTAATTGCTTTATCTATTCATAAACCCAAAGAACTTTTTATTTAATTAAATAACTACATATAGGAATTCTTATTTGAGTTAATTCTTCAATCCAAATTATGAGCACTCCTTCCATTTTTTCTAATAAAGCATCTCTTGAGTACGTGATAATCTGGCACTTAGTTTTGTGCCAGAAATGACAGATTTTCTTATTGCAACTTCATTCATTTTAATTGCTCTTATAGTAGATTCGCCTAAATTAAAATGTTTACCAACTGCTGTAGATCCCTCTCCTTTTGCTAAGCGATCTAAACTTGCAATTTTCATTTCAAAAGAAATTGCTTTCCTTTGGTGCTTTCTTTAAAATAAAAATTAGCAAAATTTAGACTTATGATAATGAAAAGACAAAAGACAAACTCACATGCAAAATTAAACTTCACTGACACTCACTGCTCACACATTAATGATGTTATGCCAGAATGTGCTGCAGCACGCTGTTCATTATGAACAATGGTATATAACTTTAAAAGTTATGCACCACATAACTTTAAAACCACATACAAAGATACACATAAAAAGAGACCCAGGTGTATATAATTTATAGTCTAACCAAGTGAAAAAACTTCCAACAAAGACTTAGTTGTTTTCATCAGCAGGAAAGGTCATGCCATCAGTGTTTTGGGATGCTAAAGGCATTTTGTTTGTTATCTTGAAAATGGTAAAACAATAACAGGGGAATATTATTCTGATCTTTTAATCACACTAGACAAAAAAAAATTGTGAGAAAATTTGTTTGCAGAAGAAACAATTCATCTTTCATTAGGACAAGGCACCTGTGGGAAAATTAAGGGATTGCACTATGAATTGTTGGAAGATCCATCCTACTCCCCATTTGCTACCTCTGACTTCTATCTCTTCCCAAAACTAAAACTCTTCCTCGCTGATCAGTATTTTTCTTCGAATCAAGAGGTAATTGTAGTGGTTCTCAGTAAGATCTGTATTTTGCAGATCTTACTGAGAACCACTACAGGGATGGGATAATGGTGCTGGAATAAATGTATTGGTTCTTAAGGGAGATTATGCAGAAAGATAAAAATAATTTTGAAATTATAAATTCGTTTCATCAATGTTAGGCCGAGAACTTTTCAGACCACTCTCCTACAGCAGAGTAACATGGCATTCAGCTCAGACTACTTTGTGCACATAAAAGAAAACTCCTACCAAAAGTGTATAATTTATACTCTCAGTTCTCTACAGGCTATATCCTCTCCTGTGTATAATCCACATAGTGTTTTGTAAGGTGTTCTGACTCTTGTACAAAATGAAGTCCCTTAATTTTGATGCTTGTTTGTGCTAAATTCTCAGCCATATTGGTATTAAGAGAAATGAAACTGCAGATGGCTGTACATCAGCTCATACTTTTTCCATGCACTGTTTGACTGTTCCCTATACAGACTACAGACATTTTATAAAATCTAAGCTAATTACTCAGTGACTGTACTCATGGTGGGAAGCACTGACAAATAAACTGCATGATATTATGCCTGATATTAAACTCTTGCAGTTTAGTAACAGAAGAGGAAATTATTCTTGCTAGGCTCCACACAGAGCATTCATCTCACAAACTCTTATTTACTGATGACATACACCTATCCATGAAAAATGCAACATGCATTTCACCATTTGTCATATTGTGGTGGTGCTGTCATGAGAGAGGAGTAAAATTTTTACTTATCTGACACACATACATGACATGTTATATTCATGCAAATCGCATTGCAAAGAATTTATACAAACTTTGATTATAAATTCCATTTCTATGTAGATACTCTATTCATTGGAGTGTATGGAGAGGTAGCACCTTAGTATTGATGTCAGCTGCTGATCTCAAAGTCAGGATATTGGGCTGTAGTCCTCACATACTCTCAACTCTCACTTATGGCTCCAAGAAGTTAGTAGTGCACACCAGCAGCCACACCCTGGTAAACCGCCTCAGATGGTGGGGTAAACTAACTGACAGTATCAACAACATAGAATGCTGTAAACAGGAAATGTCAACGTTTAGGTACACGAACTCTGGAAAGGCCGAGATGGCAGACGAACCAACATTGATTGATCAATGACATCAAGGGCATGATAGTACGATGTGCAGCACATCAAGGGTACACTCCTGGCATCTAGGAGACTTCTGGCCAGCCATTGCAGAAGAGATTGGAGCATCACCACATATTTATCCATAGTCAACCATGAAACACACCATGTCACAATATGAAATTAGAGATGTGGTTGTGACCCAGCAACCATCAGCTCTTATAGCTACAGGGAAAAAGAACTTGAAACCGAGAATTGTAAGACAAGAGCTACTAAGATAGTGTATGAAGATGAAATCCCAAACCCTCCAGGGAGGATATTCTCAGATGTCCCTTGTCTGAAAATGAGCAATCTCTTGAAAATAGTAACATGCAACGTCGGAACACTCTATGAAGAGGGCAAATTAGACAACTGAATGCAGGAATTAAAAGTAATGAAGGCTGATATTGCAGGTATCAGTGAGGTGGACAGATACAGGCATAATAAAAAGAAAAAATCACACTACAATCTACTCTGGCAGTGACTTACACCTCAATGGAGTGGTGCTTGTTCCTAAGTAATAGAACTGCAAAATCTCTACACATATATTGGCCCATAAATGACAGAAATATAATAGCCAAATGACAATGCCACAACTATTCAACTTGTATATTATCAAAGCACATGCTCCAACCCAAGGCCACCCAGATGAAGAGTTGGAACAATTTTATGAAGACATCCAAACTTCAATCTCTAGTGTTGTCAGATGATATCATCATAATCATTGATGACCTAAAGGCAAAAGTGGGCTCAGAAAAATCTCATTTTGCATGAGAAACCAAGGGCTTGGAATCAGAAATAAAAGACATGAAAGATTAATTGAATCCTGTGAAACCAATGACCTAATAATTGCCAACACATTTAAACATCCTCCCAGAAGACTATATACATGGAAAAGCCCTCGGAACATCAACAGAAACCAAATTGACTAAATAATAATAAGCAAAAGATTCCAAAATGCAGGAACAACAAAAACATATACTGCTGCAAAATAGGATCAGATCACAAACCAGTGATTGCAAAAATCAAAATAAAACTTAAGATACCAGGCCAACCATCCATAAGAGAAACTTATAATTCAGACTCACTTAACAAGCAAGTTAAAGACTGCTTTATAAAATAATTCACAAAATCCCTTAACAAGTCTGATGCCACAACTCACACAGTTGTGAGTTGTGGCAACTTGAACAGGAAAACATTCAAGAATCCCACGATCAAAAACGAAAAGTAGTAAATCTTGGATAAATGAAAAAAAATGTGATGGAACAAAGAAAAAGTTAAAGAACAAACCTGAATATAAAAGCATGAATTGTCATTGCATGTTATGCTTTTTGAGCAGGCCTACACACTTTACCGCATAAGCTTTCGTAACCAATAATCCCAGAGAATAGGTTGGTTGCTTCTTATTCCTGATAGTGTCCCATTTCTGTCAAAGTGTGTGTTCACAGGGCCAGATTGCCTGCTTTGCAGGAAGAAAAACTCTAGGATAAACTGGGGGGAACACCTTGCTGCGCACACCCAAGACAGACGACATGGCTGTGCTGAGGAAGATCATTCAGCTCCTCGTGTCTCTGACAGGAATTGAACCTAGGACGCTCCTCCCCCAGGAATATGGTTGTGAAGTGCACAGCCACTAGGCTAACCATGCAGACAAAAGCATGAATAAAGAAATAAAAAAGGACAGGAAAGCCAAAGAGAAATGGATTAAGAATAAACGTACAGACAGAAAATCTTGATAGAAAACACAGAAGCAGAGAAATGACAAGCAGTACAAGTACAGTAAATCGCTCAAGTGTTATAGAGACTCAAGAGAATATATTCTAATGCATAAAAAAGAAATGGAAAGATAGACTGGATACAAAATGAAATTATACGAGCAACAAAAGAAATAATATTCCCATACAGACTGATTTAGCAGGGCCATACATTTCACAATGTGAAGATGAAAATCCCATCAGAAAACTAAAACCACATAAAGCTGCAGGAATAGATATCTTGGCAGAAGGGTTAATGGCTCTTGATGAAGGAGGACTAAAATTCTTAAAAAATTATGCAATAAGATATATGAGACTGGATTTCTACCCAGTACTATTAATCACTCAATTTTCATTCCAATTCCCAAAAAACAAAAGATACAAGGTGTGAAGAGTTCAGGGCAATTAGTATCATTAGTCAAGTATGTAAAGTCCTCCTATGCATTATTCTTGAAAGAAATAAAAGAAAAATAAATGATACACAAAGTGGCTTCAAGAAGAATGTAGGTACAAGAGAAGGTATTTTCAATGTCAGAACCATCATAGAAAGATATCTAGAAAAACAAAAAGATGTGTACCTGTGCTTCATAATTACAAAAAGGCATTCAACAATGTTCATCATCAGCAATTAATCGAAATCCTTTCAAAAATAGGCATGGACAGAAACGTCATTCAGAGTAACTAATCTTTACTGGGAACATCTGCATCTTTGAGAAAAGAGAGACCTCAGAAGAATTCCCAGTTCTGAAAGGTGTGATACAAAGCTGTCTTGTCTCCAATTCTCTTGAACCTGTACACAGAAGAAATATTTAATAAAATTACTAACATCAAAGGACTATAGGGGGCAGAAATATTAGAAAAATTAATAAGGTATGCAGATGACATGGTTCTTCTGGCTGAAAACAAGTATGACCTCAAGATTCTTAGAGATGAAACCCTCAAGTACAGCAAAGAGTGGCCTCAGTTTCAACTTTAAGAAGAAAAATATCATGATAATTTCAAGAGAAAAATGAAATACCAAATATATGCATCAATATAAAAGGAAATAATTTTGAACAGGTGCAAATACATACCTCACACACTTGATCACAGAGAATGGCAGGACAGAAGATAAAATTAGAAAAAGTATCGAAATTGGAAGGTCAACTTTCAACAATCTGAAAAATCTACTGATATCTAGCGAATTAAATTTGAAAACGAGACTAAGAATCTCCAAATGTTACATATGGTCCACATTATTATACAGAGTAGAGACATCGACACTACAATCTGAGTGTGATAAAACTGGAGGCCTTGGAAATGGGGATGCTGCCAAGAATTATGAGGATATCATGGAAAGACAAAAAGACAAATGAAGAGGTACCAGAGATAGCAGACATAAACAGGAGCCTGATAAAAGAAAGTCAGTTATTTTGGACATATTCAGAGACATCAATGCCTACAAAGGACAAGAAGAAACTGTTGAAGGAAAGAGAAGGAAAGGAAGACAAAGACTGGAGCGGATGAAATATATAGATATATAGAAGCCTGGACTTATCTCTCATATGAGGAATGCAGCAGAGACACAGAATAGGACATGGTGGAGACATATGATAGTCAATCTCCTGGTGGGAGAGACACCTGACAGGACAGGACTGCATTCATTTTTTTCATTAATTTCAAAAAACTTAATTTTTTGTACATACATATTATTTACTAACTTATCCCTTTATGATTATTTATTAATACCTTGTGAACTACTGTAACCTTTGATATGGTGCAGCATGACTTTTGCTACTCCTGCATCAATAAATCTTAAATCAGTTAACTACCAACAGCCTACAGGATAAAAATATGACTAATTTATGCAGTATCAGATGGCAGTTTCTGCAAGTTAATGTAAGTCACTGCCAGTGAGAAGTGGAGATTAATTACCACTATGAAAGTGCTATAATTCATGAATGATTAAGTGAGCAGCTGAAATAATGTTGTTATAGTGATTGACAAGTTGCTTTCTTTATTAAAACACACAGAGAATTTCAAAGGATTGGCTGGTTGGTAGACTGAATTTATTGGTGAAAGACAGCAAAAGTCCTACTATACCAAATCACATGTTAGAATAGTACTTAAGGTAAAAAATAGACAATAATAAAGAGATAAATTAGTAAAACCGATTGAACTGCTGTTCCCTCCCAGAATGCTATGAAGTGTTGAGTTGTTCACAAACACAGGTGGATCATCAGCTCTCAACAAAGAAGAATGTGACTTATGAGGAGCCAAGCAAGAACAGCTTCCTCTATTCTGTTTCTCCAATGACTTGACTAATAATCCTCAATCTCATGTAATGTATTTCTCAGTACTTTTTGCCATGTTGACTGCCAGTGGATTGCTAGCTATAATATTATAAACTGTTATCCTTGATTGATGCATTCAGCTCTGTCAATCACCTATTCAATTATTTATATTGACTATCCAGTTTATTCTGTCTGCTTCTTTTAGTAGAATAAGTCCTTCAAGAACATGCATTGGTAAAACATTCGATCTGCTGATATATGTTATTTTCTTTGAATTTATCTTAGTTGATGTAAGTGGTCCAGGAAGCTTGGAACCTTTGGAAGCCTTGTTTGAGACATTATCTTCATGTTACCTGTGATTCATCTCTGAGACCTCTTTTGTCTGAAACACCAGCAATATACCACTACAGGGTAACACTACAAGCCAGATGAAACAGAACCTACACCCCAGATCTGTGCATAGTCTCTAAAGACCAACCTCTGCCAATAACCAGAACCATCCACAACAGATTCCCTAATAGTCAGATTGTCCTAAACTAATAGAGAAAGGCACATCAATTTCAATCATCAGTGGAACACCAATCTTTAGATGGAACCTATGCAGATCCAACTGGAATGCATATGAAAAACAAATTGGGCAAACCATTAGAGCAATTCCACCAACCACTAATTACTGTCCAAGATTTGTTAAACTAATCAAATCTGCAGCCAAAGCCTCTATTCTTAGAGGCTACAGAAAACAATACATCCCATGCTGCAGTAGAGAAAATGAAGAACTTTTAGCCAAATATGAAGATGGAAGACCAACTGTTGCTAAGGATCTCACAGCAATGGTGGATAAAAACAGAAACGTTTCTATTGTGATCAATGAACTTTTCATGGATTGCAACCGTCCATGAACTCGATTTCACATCTAGCCAGAAAAGCTGGTCACTTCTGAGAAAATTAGGTGGGGCAGAACCAAAAAAACACAAAACAGCACAGATAACTACTGATCAAATGGCTAATCATTAAGTGAATACCTCCAAGATACACCATAGTTCTATCATGAAAATTACTGTGCAACCTTTCATCAGACAAATCCAGAAGACAGGCTCCAAGCTTCCTGAAGTTGTATACCCAGTATCTCAGGAAGAGGGACAGATAGCCTTAACTCACCAAGAATGGCAACGCTGCAGGAGTGGATTGTGGCCTGACTGAGTTTCTAAAACATCTCGGTCAATAAATCCAAACATGGCCGGTTGCCCTTTTCTCTAAAGTTATAATGACTGGAAAACTATCAAATCTGTAGCAGGAAGCCAAAATAATTGCCATGCCCAAACCAGGGAAAGATCCAAACGATGTCAAAAATCTATGACCAATATCCTTGCTTTGCTCCACCTTTAAGCTCTTTGAAAAACTTCTCCTTAAAAGAATATGTGCACTCATTGAAATAGTATTCCCGATTGAGCAAGCTGGCTTCCAGCAGGAAGAAGTTGCTGTGACCAGGTCCTGGCCTGACAACACAGATTGAAGCAGGCTTCCAGAAGAAATTTAAATCTGCAGCCATTTTCATTGACCTAACACAAGCTTATGACACAGTCTGGATCAGCAGCCTCCTCCTAAAACTAGGAAATATTATAAGGTGCAAAAAACTTTCCAGCTTCTTGAATCCATTATCTCCAACACAAAGATCCAGGTCCATATTGGCAGAAAAAAGAGCAGGCCGATTCCTTCACAACAGTCTCCCACAGGCAGTGGTGGAGGAGGCAGCTGCCTCGGGCCCTGCGAGTCTAGGGTCCAACGGCCCACATTATATATATATTTTTTAAGTAAAAATTTGAAAAACCAATGTTCCATTTTGTTTCAAATTTGTCTTAATTCTTGGAACTACTGTCTGTACTGTTGTTTAATTGTAACTATATAATAAAATAAATTCTATTTTCATTTTTGTTTTCCAAATCGACAGCTTCAAATAAAGGGGGCATAAACGGTTAAGGAACCAATGAAATTCTTGTAACCTTCAGTATCCTTTATCCTTTGTT
This sequence comes from Typopeltis vanoorti, assembly GCF_054136105.1. NCBI lineage: Eukaryota > Metazoa > Arthropoda > Arachnida > Uropygi > Thelyphonidae > Typopeltis > Typopeltis vanoorti. Next base: position 191,670,334 of record NC_143549.1, on the reverse strand, counting down.
GTGGTTTGGTTGTTGTAATTGTAATTATAAAATAATTGTTTTGAATATATATGCATTTTTAATATTTTAGCCATGAAAAGAACGTACTTGTCTGGGGCAGAAAAAAAACAATGAAAGCAAAAAGAAAAATTATCGCTCTCTCAAATAAAGGTCCTTGGAGGTTTTTTGACTTCATCTTCATCTAAATTTCAGAGCAACGAAGATCGTCAACCAATACGTGATGAACGAGAAAAAAAGATGAAGATAGTCTAAAAAATGATAACATAACAGAAAACGCTGAACGAAATGAAGAAAATTCTCGGAAGGATGAAGGTGCCAAATATGATGAAACACCCAACAATGCTATACTTCAACAAGATGTGCAGGACACAGAAGAAAATGCCGATAATTTTAAGTGATATAATAAAGTGTTGTTATTATATCGCTTTGTCAGTGCAAAATATCGGAGAAAATAGTAAATTACTTTATAAATAACAAACCGTTATTAAAAACAAGTAAGTCCACAGCAATAACTTTAATTAATAAATAAGGTAGATATTTTGTACTAAAAATAATAGTACATCTTCAGTGTTACAAACAGATAGGAATAGAATACAAGTAACGAATATTCAGTGGATCACCTATTAAACTACAATGTTATCGCGAGCTAGGAAATGAAAGAAATTAATAAATAATTAATATTTAAGATTAGTTTTTTAATAATTACATAAAATAAAAGTCTCCCAGATCTTCGAGAGAGAGGCAATCATTTCGATTTAAATTCGGTCAGTGTAAAAAAGCTTCACAACTTTCTTTAAAGAAGCGTTTGTAATTGAACCTGCATCTTTGAAGTAGAAAAGCTTTATCCCACTGGATATTATAGGTAGTGGTAATACTGTGTTGTGCTAGACCAGACATCTGAGGTTTCTTGTAATCAATATAATAAGGCCGATAAAGGAAAAGCTATTGTAATAATGAATGAGGCTGACTATGAGACCAAAGTATCCAGTCTTTTAGAAGACACATCTACCTACAAAGAGATAGCGCATAATCCTAAAAATGCACAGATTAAATAATTAAATAAATTACTTGAAGAGGTCATTAGTTGGGACCCAAATTATGTGGATAAATTATGCACCTACTTTGGAAGATCTCGTCTATATGGTCTCCCGAAAATCCATAAAGAAGGCTATCCAGTATGACCAATCGTGAATTGCATTGATTCCCCTACTTACCGAATTATTCCCTAATGGCTTATTTTTTCAGAAAGCAAAATGATTCACTGCTATTTTTGCAAACATAGCAGTAAATAATATCAAATGGTGGAATAGACATATGCATTTCAGATAATTTTTGATGCTTTCTTAACTGCCATCTTCACAGCACAAGAGAATTGAGAGGTGTGTGGTGGTGATAGTGTAATTTACTTTTTGCATCCTAATATATTTTACTGTTTTTAACTCTTCATATTTCATTGACACCTCTTCACCACTGACAACCTCAGAAATAGGCTGGTTGATCTTCCTGATAGTTGACATTTCCCTTTCTTGCAGGAGCATCATCTTTTATCATATTTTTACAAGCACACTGGGGTAGTAGAGCCACAACAGGCAGTCTGGGCATGTGCAGATTTCTCACAGTTAAAGAATCTCAGGGGATTAAGAATGCACAACTCACATGTCAGCTGAGATAACCTACTTCTATATCACTAGAGGTATGGGTATATTGACAGTAAGTTCCTGATGGAAACAAGTGACCATCTGTGTCCCAAAATGTACCTCATACCTGTCACTCCTTTATCTTGCATATATGTCCTCATTTGGAAAGTCAAGATCTCATTTTGATATACCTCCTTTAGAAAAGTGTTATATGAAGTGTTACTGTAATTGATATTCCACTCATTGATTTTCCTCTAAGTAGTGCTGATGATGCATCCAGAAGAATATTACCAGATCATAATTTATATTTTGTAACTATTTTTGGAGTTCTTGCTGATCCTTCCAAGCCCTTATGAATATAGAAGTTGATATTTTTCTAGATGGTTTTTACCTGTTACATTGATGATGAGAAACACAGGTAACATTTATACTAGTGTCATATTTTCTGTTTCTTACAACTGTTATCAAATGATGTATATACAGTATATTGTACTCGATCGGGACATTGTGAGGGGCCCTGAGAAATATTAGAATGAAGAATTCATGATTAACAGATTTTTTGTTGGCATCAGAGCTCTCTACTGACTACAAAGCCATATATGCGCACCCATTAGCTTGCAGGCAATAAATATGTTCTGATGTGGCATGCAATGATTTAACCACATGCTAAACCAGTACTACAGCAAGTCTTTGACAGCACTCCAGACCATCGGGGATAAGAAATGATTGAACACCATTGAACAGCACAAGCAAGCTCACTACACAATTGATCCCAACCGCACTATCCAGCATGCCCATTTTGCTGAAGCACAAGTCAAAGAAGTGCATGGTATGAAATAAAGATTCTAGGAAATTAAATTCCTGCTTTAATCCTTTATCCAAGTGTAAGCAAACAAAGTTTGCACATGAAGTATTTTCATGACTGGGCTTGTTTTACATAGAAGCAGACGTGATGTCAATTGCCTTAGTATCCAATAATGCAAAGCACTACTACCTTTTGGACATATAAAAAGCTATGCATTATGGGAAGGGTTTCAACGTTGAAACCCAGACTAGTTTCAACATTCACTGACATATGTTAAAGCACATGGATGACTCTCCAAAAACTCTGACCAACCAACAAGATCAATCTAAACCTCGGTGAATCACTCTAAATGATCACTATTAAACTAATTACTCCTGAACTGAATCACTCTGATATAAGAAACTCAGCAGAGGTTCTACCCACTGAGAGGCCAAATCTGCCAAGTAGAACCTCTCTACTCTCCAATTGAGCAAACCCAATGATGAACATTAATAAATGTCATTGGTGGAAACCAGACCCAAAAGATCTACCTAAGTAGAAGTAATGCGGAAGTCATAATTTCTCACACAAGTAGTAAAATGGTGAATCACCTTAGTTTTAAATTACTCTGGATCAGAGATGCAAAGAAATTATATTCTTGATTTAATCCATTTTTCCAAGCATAAGCAAACAAAGTTTGAAAATAAAGTATCTTCACTACTTGGCTCCTTGTATATAGAAGCAAATGACCACATCAATTGCACCATCATCCCATAATACAAAGCACACCCCCCCCCTTCTGTACGTGTATAAAATGGCATATAATGTTAGGCACTATGGCATCTATATACATTTTTTGCTTCTTTTTAATGTTATGCCCATAGACAAGAGGTTGGCTGATCAACCTATAGAACATTAGTACCATGTACTAATGTACATTAATGTACATAACTAATGTACATTAATGTACATTAGTTAGTACAACTAATGGTTGTACTAACTAGCCCAGTCGTAAAGATACATTCAAACAGTGATGCACCTTTTTGCTAATATATTGGAAATATTTGACTCCATCATTCATTGAACCTTAGCATCTCTTCTGGGTCTGGCTGCCACTGACAAGATTTCAATAAACGTGAAAACAGTCTGGGAAGTGGTCCTTATCATAATGCTATGCATTATGAGAGCCACTACCCACTATACACACATCCAAAAGGGGGTACAGAGGCTAATGTGAATTCATTAGTCTCTATATACAAGTAGCCCAGTCTTGATGATACGTCACATGCAAAGTGTGTTTGCTTATAGCTGGATTAAATATTCAACCAAGAATATGATTACTTGGCATCATTAATTCATATTTTATCATCATCAAATTCCTGCCATGTACATTCAAGGGGTGTACAGGATATGATAGTAATACATAAAAGAATTACATCATTACTATGATGTAAATTTTTCATGTAGTTTCATACTAATGTATGTAATTCTTAATCAGTTTTATTTAGAAAACTCATTGTGAGAGGAGTTTTTCTAAATAAAATGGATGTAAGCAGCAATTGTGAGGAAAATTCGCAGTAATATCAGAGTATTTGGAAATGAGTTTGAGTCTATTTTAGAATTAACTGCAAAAGTTCAAAATGTTCAAAGTGCCGCCCAGGGCACTTTGAACCTTTGCAGATCGTCTTACTTCATCTTCATCAAAATTTCAGAGCAACGAAGATTGTCAACCAACATGTGAACGAGACAAAAAAGAAGATAGTCTAAAAATGATAATATAAGAGAAAACGCTGAATGAAATGAAGAATATTCTGTGAAGGATGATGGTGCTAAATATGACGAAACAACCGACAATGCTAGACTTCAACGAAATGTGCAACACAGAGGAAAATACCGAAGAAAATGAATGAGGTGCTGATGCAGATCAACATAAACAACCAGACTCCTATAATTTTCCAAAAGATATCACTTTATGGCAGTGCAAAATATCGGAGAAAATGGTAAATTACTTTATATATAATAAACCATGCAATATCGGAGACAACATCTTTAAAAGTTGAATATAATGACAGAAATCAGACGTACTACAGAAATATTTCAAGTGTTCATTTTTACTGTGAGAAATCAAATGGCACAAAAGAATATCAAGAATGGCTTATTTTTTCAGAAAATAGCAAAATGATTTACTGCTATGTTTGCAAACTTTTACACGTTCTATTACTAAATTTAGTACTGGATACAATGATTGGAAAAATCTTAAACTTAAAGAACATATTTCCTCAATGTCGATTTTAAAAAAAAAGACTGTCGATAACTGGACATATAGAACCTCATTTGATTAATCAGATTAATATTGAACAAAAATAATGGCAAGATGTTTTAATAAATAATAAATTTATTAAAAAAGAATTGTAGCCACAATAAAGTTGTTAGCAATTTTGGGTTTAGGAATTCGGGGGCACAGAGAAGATAAAAGTGTTGGTGGTATTAACAAAAGAGGAAATTTTATAACTTGTATAGAATATTTATCAGTTTGATGAGTTTATTAAAAATCATTTAACAAGATATGATAATATCGGAAGCAGGAATTAATTATGGAAGTTAGAGAAGCTCTGTATTATTCATTGATCGTCGATTCCACACCCGATGTGATGTGAGCCTATGTAGCCTATATACTCACGATGTGAGCCTATATAGACAAGTTAACTTTTATACTGAGATATGTAAATAGTAAAGGAGATGTACTGGAACTGATTTTTGGTTTTCTGCAATTAAATAACCATTACACAAAAAATTCAGAGGAACTAGTTTTTACCAATTTAAATGCACTATCTTTAGATATAAAAAATTGTGGCCAAACATACGACAATGTGGCAAATATGGCTGGCAAATATAATGGTCTACAAGCAAGATGTTGAATGAATCAGCCATTTTCATTCCATGTTCTACTCACACACTTAACATTATTGGAAACTGCTGCAGAAGCTTGTTCAAAGGCCGTTGATTATTTTGATTTCGTACAGAACGTATATAATTTTTTTTCTAAATCTACACAACAATGGAATTTACTTACAGGCAGTTCTGCTGATACAAATTCCAAATTTAATAAAAGAATCAGCAGCACAAGAGATCGTCATCAAGAGCTGATGCCATATCTGCTTTGTGATTAAATTATAAACATATTAAAACTATTCTTATTAAAATAGGCGAAAACGAACTTGAAAAACCAGATAATAGATTGCGAGCCAAAAAACATTGTCAAAATATTTCGATAAATACGAAATTGCAGTGTTAATATTATGGGATAGATTATTGCAAAGAATAAATAACACAGGTCTTTCGCTTCAAAAAGTTCACACACATTTGTTCCAACATGTAAAACTTTTAACATCTTTGCATAATTTTATAATGGATGTACGAAATAATTTTGAAACCACAGAACATCAAGCAAATCTATTAACTGATGAAACAAATTATGAAATAAACTGGATAAAGAAACAAAAAATGCATTTTGATGAATTAAATACAGCATCAAATAACGAACTAGACAATTCTAACAGGTCGCAAATTGTTCATCGTAGAAACTCATATGATTTGTGATAGATTGAGTACTGAAATTTCCACCAAAATTAATATGTATTCTAATGTGTTAAGTCATTTTCAATTATTTTTTGATCACGATATGAGTAAAGACGACATAAACGATTACATTTCTAAATTGGGAAATATATATATAAGAATGACATTGAAATTATCTATTTCAATGTCATTCTTATGAAGTACATCATTTTTTAAAATACATAAAAGAAGAAAAAATCACATCCATTTCAAATGTACAAAACAATGTTTAATGGATTGCAATCAACTTTTTCAAATGTTGAAACAATACTAAAATTTTTTTAAACAATGCCTATATGTAATGCTTCTACAGAAAGATCTTCAGTCCTTAAGTGTGTCAAGAATTATTTAAGAAATTCATTGCGGCAAGATCGACTAACAAATTTGTCACTGACGTTTATTGAAAATTCTGTATTACAAGAATCAGAATTTGATTTATTAATTCACAGATTTGCTGCTGCAAAAAGTAGAAAAGTGCAAGTATAATTTCATAAAGTACTTATGTACAAAATACAGACTGTACCTGAATGTGATTATAATATTATCGAATTGTTGCTATAATATGTAATATACAATTAAAGTTAACCTATTTTCATATTTATATGTATACAAAATATTTTATAATTTTTGTTCTGAAGTAATTATTGTTATGTATGTGTATGCATTGTGCAGTTATACATAAAATATGTTTAAAAAAATTAAAATGAATTGTTTGTAACTTAATAATTTAAAGGGCCCAGAAAATCGCAAACGCCTCAGGCCCCTTAATGCCTAAATCTATACTGCCCACGGGCTCTGTGTTATCTCCTTCACTCTTTAACATCTACATGCATGACTTACCACATATTTTATGCCCACAGATCATAGAACCTGGGCTGGCAGATTACCAACAATAGTCAATCCATGCTGAAGGGGAGAAAGAAATAAACGATATATGAACTGGTCACCAACATGCGAAATCCTGTGCTTTATATGTAAAATTTTCCAACAAAATTTTATACAAGCAAAAGAGTTACTACTTAAGAAAACTAAAATGTTCATAAAAGAAAAGTTAAATTTCTGGCGTGTAATAATAAACAACTCATCCAACAAGATGGATTGATTACCCTATTATTCAAATGGATTCTCCTTCTGAAAGTGCAGAAGTGTTGAACGGCCTTACATCTGTGGGCGTACAGTACCAGCTCAAGCAAGTATTTGTATGCTGATGACCTAGCAATCCTACAGCAATCTACCTCCTTTGCCAACCTGGAATCAACCTTGAACACAGACCTAAACATCCTAGAAGAGTACTTCAAGCAGTGGTACTTGAAGCCAAATCCAACAAAAACTGTGTCCACAGTATTTCACCTGAACAATGTAGAGGCGAATCGACACCTCAACCTTTCTTCCTGTGGAAAAATGGTAGAACACAAGCCTCACCCAACTTGGAGTGAGCCTGGACAGAAGCCTAACCTATAAAAGGCATATCACCAACCTGTCCAACAAAATTAAAACAAGAAACAATATCATCTCAAGGCTTGCTGGAACCTGGGGTTGTGGTGCAGAAGTCCTATGGTCATCTGAACTATTCTCACATTCTCGGCAATAGAATATTGTGCCTCAGTCTGGGAAAGAAGCGCACCTACTAACATTATAGACACCCAGCTAAAAATCTACCATGAGCACAGTTAGTGGGACAGTGAGAAGCAATCCCTCTCTCTCAGCTGCCTGTCCTATCAAACACTGCTCCACCAAACATAAGGAGAAGACAAACCTCTATTAATGAATTTAATAAAGAAACCCAGTCCTGTCCTGCCCTGCACCAGATTCTCATAAATCCACCTAGTCTTTGCCTAAAATCTAGAAAGAATTTCTGGTCCATGGACGAACTCTCTTCAGCTGCCCTGCCATCAACACCTCACATGTGGAGAGAATACTCATTTTTGATATTACGGATTCTAGAACTGTGTTAGAATAACTCTTTTTATTATCCCGATATTTCAATTTTCATATCAAGATCATCTGGAGCATACATAAATATACAAGACAAGCTGCATTACATTTCAAACCATATGCTAGAGAAACAATGATTTGATCACATGCTACTCACTGGCATGACCTCAAGTGAAAAAAAAAATCACATCAAGCTAATTTAATTTTTGATTACGTGAATAAATATTCTTGCTTACAGATGGTTTTCCTACCAGTAACAGTTATGTCCTATTTCCATTACAATTATTTTTGATTTAAAAAATTAAAAATAAATTACTTAATTAAAAAAAATTATTTATAAATTACAAAATGAAGAAACTTTCTTATAGATTTTTTTTCTCCTTAACAGTGATGTCCTATTTTTCAGTATTCAAGTTGTTATTGTGGATTTAGGATCCTGGATTTTCTAGAGTCCTGTTTATAGTTCTCTGAGAGGGAGGATTTGTGGGACGAATATATGCCTTCCATATACATGGGATTTTTAGACCATCATTATTGTTTAGATTGGGGCTGGTTGATAATGATCTCACAAGCTTCCTTAAATTTGCGTTCATACCATGTTTTGGTCTGTTTTGTAGTCTACATCACACGAAAACATGGTATGAACACAAATTTAGGGAAGCTTGTGAGATCATTATCAACCACCCCAAACTAAACAATAATGATGGTCTAAAAATCCCATACATATGGAAGGCATATATTCGTCCCACAAATCCTTCCTCTAAGAACCACTATAAACAGGACTCTAGAAAATACAGGATCCTAAATCCATAATAACAACCTTCATACTGAAAAATAGGACATCACTGTTAAAAAAAACTATAAGAAAGTTTATTCATGTAATTTATAAATAATTTTTTTTTTAATTTATTCATTTTTTATTTATTTTTAATCAAAAATAATAATTAATAATGGAAATAGGACATCACTGTTACTTGATGGAAAATCACCTGCAAGCAAGATTATTTATTCATGTAATCAAAAATGAAATTAGCTTGATGTAATTTTTTTCTTCACTAGAGGTCATGACAGTGAGTAGCATATGATCAAATCATTCATTCTCTATCTTACAGTTTGAAATGTAAGATAGAGAATGAATGATTTGATCTTGAACATTTATGTATGCTCCAGATGATATTGATATGAAGATCGAAACGTCAGGATAATAAAGAATTATTCTAACACGGTTGTAGAATCCATAATTTCAAAAATGAATGCTGATGACCATGTAACACTAAAAGAAAGGATGTAGAGAATACTGGTCCAACAATCTTCCAACAATCGGGTTCCTGGTAGAAATTCCTGTGCTCTGCAGCCTGGTTTTGCTCTTCCTAGGAAGATTGGGTCATTATCAAAAAGGATCAGAACTAGCCAGGGCAAATGTTGCTACCTACTACATAAATGGAGACTCTTGGACTACCCTTATTGTGATTGTTGTCCCGTGGTTCAGACGATTACTCATATTGTGAACGACTGGCCAAGGCGCCAATTTCACGGTGGTGGCCTACAGGACATCCATAAGGTAACGGATGAGGCCTTGGATTGGCTTTCCAGACTGGATATCGACCTGTAGCTGTTCTGTATTCCTTTTGCCATAAGAATAAATAAATAAAAATAAATTTTCTTTGAATCTCAGTTATGATGTTATCCCTTGGACCAGCAAGAGAGTTCATTCTTTGTCTGACTTCTAACAAATTTCTGATGTGATCAGTATGACATCTCTAACAATCAGCTATAGCACGTTTCAAATGCAAGGTATCTCTTTTAGGAGGGTGAAAGTTTCACTTCTCTAGTACTCAATTAACTATTAATATTGAATATCAAAATTAAGGACATTTAATCTGTATAGAAGTTGAAGAACCTCACAAAGCACTTGATGTGGATTGTATGCAGGAGAGATCTCAGAACTTAAATCATTAATATTGATGGAAAGGTAATCAAGAATGTTTTGTGCTTTGTGTGCATTAAATAATGGCATGCATGTACATAGATGGGGGGGATGAAACTTCCTTAGATAGTAGCAAAAGTTGTTGCATGACAGAGTGCAAACCTGATATGGAGTAATGATGTTATGTTCAGTGCAGGTAATGTTGTTAACATTCATACCAATAGCTTTTGCATAATCTATTTAGCATACATTCTCAAGGGACATACAGCAGTTTGATATGTGTGATACAGCTTCCCAAAGCAGTGAAAAGATCAGCCCATGTAGGATGCCCTGGAAGGGACTCATTGTTTCTGTCAGACAGCAGGTTCGTTCTCCTTAACATAAAAACTTTGAATGGGAGATGTGCAAAATACACCAGTAACTATCAGCATTCCCTTAAGATAAATAGGATCCAACCCCAGCATGCTACACTGCTTGCTACACTGAAAAACTGTATGCTCGAGACCAAAAGCGCTGTTTTGAATGTATGAATGCATGATAAAAATGAAACAATGAAGATTAATCTATACTCTGTAGAGGATTGAGTGCAGAGGAGATTGAATTAACTCTTTCACTTTACCCTAAGTTGAGAAATGTGTGCAAGGAATTTGGATTTTTGTCAAAGATGATTCCTAAGAACTTGGCTTCTGTTACTACTGGAATAATACTTTTTGTCCAATTCCTAACTCAGGATCTGGATGATTAGTGTGATTTCAGCAAAAGTGTGCACAAACATTTTTCTGCTGAAAATCTGAGCCCATGAAGAGAAACAAGATCAACTGATGACTGAAGTAACCTTTCAATTACCCTATTACAAGAGAAAGAGTAATTTGTGAAGTCATCAACATACAGAGTATTGCCTGTAGCAGTAGGAAGCTATTTGGTGATTGAATTAGCTTTGAGAGCAAGCAATATTACACTCAAGACATCCTTGGGGAACACTGTCTTCTTGATGTGCCCAAGATAATGTGCTTCCTATTTGGACTTGGCAAACTAAGCAAGACAGAAACTAGAAGAATATACTGTCTAAAACCTAGGATACAGAGGTCTTCTAATACCATATATATCCAGGATGTGTTGAATGATTTTACCATGTCAAAGAATAATGTAACCAAATATTCTTATTTCAGGAATGAGTCTCTAACACATTTTCTAAACAGACCAAATGGTCAATATGATGTTATTTTCAGCCCACATTCTGGGCTGAAGATAACATCATTGCTTTCTAAATACCAGAGGGGTCCAGTATTAACCAATTAGTCAAATATCTCACAAAGAAAGCAAGTCAGAGTGATAAATTGATAATTATTTGTTTGCATTGGATATTTCATGGTTTTGAGGTGACAATGAAAATTAACTTATCCTAAAAAAGCAGAAAGCTCTTCTTCTAAGTATTCCATTGTACAGTAATAGAAGATTCATAGAACATGACGAAAATGTTTTATCATCTCGTAAAGGATGTCATCAGGACCTACACTAGTGGGATGACAGCAAGAGCTTTTTAGTTGCTCTTTAAAAAGTGAATGACAGAACAACTCTAACTCATTGATGGAAGTTTAGCCACTGTTTTTATTGTTGCTTTTTTATATTAAAATTTAAGAGGATATAATGCTGTTTCTAACTAGCAATGTCTTACAAAGCTGCAATAGTTTTGGAATCAGCAAGACTACAAAAATCATGTTCCAAGGTAGACAAAAGTCCATTTTATATCTAACTTTCTTTATCCAGATTTGATCTTTCCTTGGCTGCTCAACACTCTGGGCTCCACAAAGACTCTGGATAATAGCGTGTAAATGGAAATAATGTTTTTGGAGTGGTGGCTATTGTTGCCGGGACACCACAATCTGCTTATATATCACTGCTTCATTGAAAAGTGTCTGACTACTTCTGCATTAAGTATTGCAAGATGAGAAAACGTACTCCAGTCAGTCTTGTCCATTTCCCAAATGGGCATCCCTGTAGGAGAATATATACCATGAGAAGACAGTGCAAATAACAGGAAAAGTATGCTTCCACAGATGTTCACTTCAATGTTCTACATGAGTAATTGAAAAAATAGTAAGCTAACACACTGTATAATCTATTGTAGAATGCAGGCAAGCAGCAATTGGAAGAATGTATCCAGTATCATCAAGAGGGAGGTCGTGATCAAGCATTCACTCAATGATATGAACTTGTCTATTCATGTTGGCACTATCCCAGCATGTTGTGTTCATTAAAGTTATTCACAAGTGTGGCATGAGGTAGCTGCAATATAATATTAACAAGTTTAATCTCATTTAGTTCACAACTCAGTGGTAAATATACTATAATCAGAAATACCACAGATAACAAATTTGTACTGTTTTCAGAATAGTGTGAATATGGGCATGTTGGAAAGGAGTACGAGTACCAAAAGGATAACTACTCCTTTTGGTACTCATGCTACACTGCCTGCTACACTGAAAACTACAAAAGGATGAGCAAGAACATCTACGGATATGTCCTTACAACTAACAAATGAAATTCTTTATAGTCCTCAGGGGTTTAAATATGTTTCTTACAGAAAATAGAATTGGCTTGTGTTTCTGCAACAGAACTTAAATATCATTGATATTTTGGAGACATCCAAGACAGTTCAACTGTAAAAATTTTCAACTTGGTTTGGCTACATATATTTGTCAATTCCAGTTTCCATGAAGTTAGGGAGCTTAAGCAACCAATTTTGGGAAGCATGTATAGTCATTGTCTTACACTAGAAAAAATTTCAATACATTATCTGATATGTTAAGAACATTTGTTGAATTTAGTTCATTTTATGTGGATAGAGAAGTATCCATTCTTTCATGTTTTTGTCTGGTGATTATCTTTCAGTGATACTCTTGTGATAATTTTCTTTGGAAGTGGATTCTCATGGAAAGGTCATATTTTTGGAGTTGTTTCAAGATTTCGACCATAGATCGTGTGACCAAGGCACTCCACAGAGAAGCACTCGTAATCATAGTTCAGATATGGTGAAATTATCAGATGCTGGAATAGACATACGCATTTGGGATAATTTTTGATGCTTTCTTAAATGCCATCTTCACAGCACAAGAGCATTGAGGAGAGGTGTGTGGTGGTGATAGTGTAATTTACTTTTTGCATCCTAATATTTTTTACTGTTTTTAACTCTTCATATTTCATTGACACCCCCTTCACAAATGACCTCAGAAATAGGCTGGTTGATCTTCCTGATAGTTGACATTTCCCTTTCTTGATGGGACATCATCTTTTATCATATTTTTACAAGCACACTGAGCAAAGGTAGTAGAACCACAACAGGCAGTCTGGGCATGTGCAGATTTCTCACAGTTAAAGAATCTCGGGGGATTAAGAATGTGCAACTCACAGGACAGCTGAGATAATCTACTTTTATATCGCTAGAGGTATCGGTATATTGACAGTAAGTTCCTGATGGAATCAAGTGACCATCTGTGTCCCAAAATGTACCTCATACCTGTCACTCCTTTATCTTGCATATATGTCCTCATTTGGAAAGTCAAGATCTCATTTTGATATACCTCCTTTAGCAAAGTGTTTTATGAAGTGTTACTGTAATTGATATTCCACTTTCCATTATTGAAGGAAGATGAGAGGAGACTCCTGACTTTCGAAATGAAAACTTACAGAAGACTTTTGAGAATTCCCTATACCGCTCACGAAACCAATGAAAATGTCCAAAAACTGATTGACTCAATAATAGAGAAAAGGGGAAAATATTCTGACACTCATCAGAAGAGGACAGATGAAATAGTTCGGACATGTGGAGAGGGCTAATGGCATTAAAAAGCAAACCCTAGAAGGAATCGTTCCAGGATCAAGGGTTAGGGGCCAACCTCGATTAAAATGGACTGATAACATCAAAAAATGAACAGATTCCTCCCTTTCTCATCTGACATCAAGTACAAGAGACCAAGATGACTGGACGAGGCTAGCAAAGAGTATCACCTACCAGCTATGAATGATCCAACAGTTCATTTAGGACTATGTGAGAAGAAGAAGATAACAGTATTTGTAAATTAGTTCGAGTCTATTTTAGAATTAATTGCAAAAGTTCAAAAACGTTCAAAGTGCTGCCCAGGGCAGACCGTGTCCTCCTTGCCCAGCTACGCCACTGGGTTCTGCATTCACAATGCAATTGATATTCTCAATGAGTTTGCCTATTATCGTCTTTGTCTTGTTGTTGCTGACCATCATGCATATCTATTATAAGAGTTATTCAGTTTAGTCAGAGAATCTTGCAAACTTCAAATAGATTTATTTATAAGTATAACATCGTCCACATAATGCAAAGAGCTAAGGTTAACATCTCCAACTTTGATATTTGGTTTAATACCACTTTCTTTCATAACGTGATTGAGTTGGGGTGTGTTTTATGGATTTGGAATTCATCGTTTAAGCATTTGAAAACTTTCAACATCTAGTGCAAGACTACAGGATCCTTCATTCCAGATGCCCATGTGTCATGCCATACTACAAAGATTGCAGGAGGGTCCCAGATCCTAGTTATGACAGTCTGATAAACAGGATGGTAAAAAAACACTCAGGCAACATAAGAGGATGAACACAGAAGAAAAGTAAATAGAAAGAATGAAAAAGGACAGCAAGATCACTGAAAGGTGCACTCCACCACAAGTAGGTATCTCACATGGAGGGATCCATCCAATGACATGAAGATTAATTTCTTCCAATGCTAAAACTCAACACAGGAATATGTCAGTTAGTTAATGTCACCATCAATATGGATAAAATACATCATTCCGCTACACTTCGTATCCATCATATATTTCAATGTAATATCAATGTTATTACATTATTAAAGAAAGAGTGGTGGTTTGATAAGCATATTAGCAATCAAAATGTAATATTTCACTCAGTTTTATTTATTTATTTTCCTTCTAAAAACTTCATATGCACCGAATCTTGGAAAACAAAATTATTTAAAAAATCACCAAAAAACAAAGAAAAGGAGAAACGTTCAAGTATGACATGCACTTTAAAAAATTCTTGCTTGTATGGCTTAAACTGGTTAAATTGAATAATTCCAGTAACTATGAAGAAGTTTGCTTGCATAAATTTAAATACATTTAACAATATACAACTAATTAATGCCATGGCATTCATCAGGCTTGTATCAATGCACCACTTAGCTAGTCAGCTAAACTAGTTAGTTAGACAAGAATAAACTTACCTAGACCAGAGAGAATGACTCAGGATTCCAGTGATGTCTACTGTAAAGATATTTAACTATCTTTATATGTTTCTTTATGAAATATATTGTTGTTTAATTAGTTAAATATGAAATAAGATATGTATCAAAATATCATTTTGTTGATAAAATTATATTTGATGAAATGATATTTGACTAAGAAAAATATAGTTCAAGTTAACTAGCAAGGCTGTTAATCTTCAGTGGGCCCTGTGGTTTAAGTCACCAGCAGAAATGGTTTTTCCAATTTAGCAACAATAACAAGAATTAGCCTGATATACATTTTTTATGTGACTTAAACTGAACAGGTTGGAAGCCTAGAGTACATTACTACATTGGCTATCATGGATTCTTTATATCCATACTGGCCAAAGAATTAAACACTTATTTAACCATGTCAACGCCAATATGGATAAAATACATCATTCCTCTACACTTCTTTTTCATCATATATTTCAATGTAATATCACTGGTATTACAATATTAATATGTACTTCGCATTTATGGTAACCTGGCGGTGTATATATATATACGTCTTTGCCGGTTGAGTGGTTAATACCTCCTTTACCCTGAAATATAGCACCAGTGGTTTGGCATAGATTCCACAAGGTATTGGACTGCATCTACATATAACAAGATACCAGGCTTTCACCAGAGTCCTTTAACTGCTTCAGATTTGATGGAAGAGGAATTTGGTGAAATCTATTTTCTGAACATGTCCCAATCAGTCTCAATGGGGATCAATATCCAGATTTTTCATGGCCATGGAATATAGTGGAATTGCTGACTTGCTTGCTGAACCACTGCTGAACAATGCTGAACGTGATGAACAGTAATGCTATTGTCCGTGAAACGACTACAGCCAGATGGGAGAAAAGTCAACACTGTAGGATGGATTTCATTGGCAACAATGTTCAGATATTCCTTGGAGAACACCCAACCTTCAAATAATATCACAGGAGTCATTCCCTACCAAGACAATATGCCCCACATCAAGGCACCACCTCCAGAATTATCAGCTAGGTTTACAAGGCAAGCTGGGTTCACCGTTTCTTTGGGCTCCTGGCAAACTCTCTGCTTACATCGGAAGAGAACAAGGTGCACTGTGACTCAACGGACAACTTCTTTCCAATATTCTAGTGTTCAGTCACAATACGCCTTGTGCGGTACTGATGAGATAGCTTTCTCTAGCAATATATGACAGAGGGAACCCCATCTCCAAGAGAGATTCTATTAGTGTCAGAAGGTGTTTCAGGAAAAACTTTTATTGGGATTATATTGATCAAGTGTATATAATAAACAGCTAGGTTATACCAACTAGTTTCACCAACTAAGTCTGTTGGCATCTTTAGGGTACATAACTGATGTAAGGCACTAAAAAGTAAAAAACTGTTACAAACTAAAATCAACCGATTCCAAAATATTAAACAAACAACAGAGCGCGTACAATACACTCATAGAGCGTAGATGATATGTCACTTGTTGTTATTTAGGAACGTTCTATAGTTGGCACTATAATTCAGTTTTGGCGAGTTGAAGGATCTGATAAGGGTCTTCCAGATCATGGGCAAGATTAGTCCTTGGTTCCTGTTTAGGTTTTGCATACAGCGGGCAACTATTGTGGCTTCCTTAAAAATTCGGGAGCGGAAGTCCTCTTCCATGTAAGGAATTGTGCTTCTTTCCCACTCTATGGTATGGTTCGTTCTTGAGAAATGAAAAGCTAACTCCGATTTTTCTTCTCTGTTATTATCGACGTCGCCTATGTGTTCTTTTTGCCTAATTTAAAGGCTCCTTGAAGTTTGGCCGATGTAATTCAAGCTGCACGAGCATGGTATGTTATAAACTCCAGCATATTTGGAGAAAGGATGGCTATCTTTTGGAGATCTTAAGAATTGGCTAATCGTTTCTGTGGGTTTAAAGGCCACTCTTATTTTATGTGGTCTAAGGAGTCTAGCAATCTTATTGGAAACTGTCCCTAAGTATGGAATGACGATGGTAGAAATATAACGTACATCATCTTGTTGTCTTTGTCCGGGTTCAGAGAAAAGTATCTTGTGGACGATTCTTCGGGGAAATCCATTCATGGTAAGGTTGGTGGATATCAGGGATAGTTCTTCCTGGAGGTCTTGTTGATCTGTTGTAAGGAGAGAGGCACGGTTCTTCAACATGTGTACAATACAAATTTCTGAGAAATGTGGTGGCAGGAAGTGAAATGTAAATAACGTCCTGTATTGGTAGGTTTGCGGTAAACTCAGAGATTGATACCACCATTCGGAAGCTTCTTAATTAAAGTGTCCAGAAATGATAATTGGTTATCTTCTTCAAGATCTAGAGTGAATTTAATTGTGTGGTGTAGAGAGTTGATTTTCTTAAGAAAGTCAAACAGGTCCTTTTTTGTGTGGTTCCAAACGATAAAGATATCGTCCACGTATCTCCACCATACTGTGGGTTTAGGGTCTGTTTGAGTTAAGATTTTACTTTCAAAAGCCTCCATACAGAGATCAGCACAAGATGGAGAGAGGGGGCTACCCATTGCAAGGCCAGTCAATTGCTGATATATGGTTTTATTCCATAAGAAAAAGTTTGATGTTAAACAATGACGGAACAGAGAAGTAATGTCTTGTGGGAGCAAACTTCCTAAAATGTTGATGACTTCCTCCACAGGAATGTCAGTGAATAGAGATGTAACATCCAGGCTGGTGAGTAAATCTGTATTGGAGATAGAGATGTTGTTCAGTTTCTCAACGAAATGTTGCGAATTTCGTATATAATTTCTATATTTTTTTTATATATTGTTTTTTCTATATTTCTATATACTTCATTTAGTGCCTTACATCAGTTATGTACCCTGAAGATGCCAACAGACTTAGTTGGTGAAACGAGTTGGTATAACCTAGCTGTTTATTATATACACTTGATCAATATAATTCCAATAAAAGTTTTTCCAGAGCTTTTTGGTCAAGAAAATTAAACGTTTTTTAACAAGGTGTTTCAGTTAAACATACATCAGTGCCTTACATCAATTCTGTACCCTGAAGATGCCAACAGACTTAGTTGGTGAAACTAGTTGGTATAACCTAGCTGTTTATTATATACATTTGATCAATATAATCCCAATAAAAGTTTTTCCAGAGCTTTTTGGTCAAGAAAATTAAACGTTTTTTAACAAGGTGTTTCAGTTAAACATACATCAGTGCCTTACATCAATTCTGTACCCTGAAGATGCCAACAGACTTAGTTGGTGAAACTAGTTGGTATAACCTAGCTGTTTATTATATACATTTGATCAATATAATCCCAATAAAAGTTTTTCCAGAGCTTTTTGGTCAAGAAAATTAAACGTTTTTTAACAAGGTGTTTCAGTTAAACATATGACAATTCTGCCTCCAGTTCATGACAGTGATAATGAGTACTCACTTGGGAAGTACTTCATGAAGAAGGTGAAGTAATCAGGAAACCAGCTGATAAGCAATATTTGCAGAATGCTACAACAGACTGGAACTGTGGCCATGTAAAACTGACTATCAGTTCAATGTTACTATACCATGTACTTCAGTGAGATTAACACGTTCGCAGCAATGCTACTTCAGCATAGTCTGTTCCTGTACGCCGAGCAAATTATCTTCTAGAAATTCAGTATGGTAATCTCGTTGCCGGCGGTAAACGTCATACAAGTATACTCATAGCTGGCTTGTGTGGCTGGTTTACCAACTCTGAGTATACTCGTAGTTGGCAGCAAACCTGTTAAAAATCCAGGGTCATATTGTATTGGTGGGAATATACTAAAACACACTGATCAGGCTAGGGATCTTGGAGTTTTAGCAGACAGGAAGTTGAAGTTAACATGTCATATAACAGATTGCGAATAAAGCTCAAAGGATAGTTGCAAGGATGACAGAAATCTTGGTATGTAAAGATAAGGAAGTTATCTTGTCTCTTTACTATGCCTTGATAAGACTTCACTTGGACTATTGTGTGCAGGTCTGATCTGGTTTCCATGGTGATTCTGATAATGGAGAGAGTACAAAGGAAAGTGATAAAAATGATATTGGGATTATGGAATAGTAATTATGAAGACAGATTGACAATTTGTACACTGCAGACACTAGCAAACAGGAGAAAGAGGGGGATGACATGATTGAGAGTTACAAACGTCTGAAACGGCCATAAGGGATTTCAGCAGATATAATTTTTCATTTTTGGAGAGTGAGAAAAGGACATGGAATCATCGGAAGTTGAGAATGAATGCCATCAAAAACGGGCACGAAAGCTAGATTTTCTCCCTTAGTGGTGATGAATGGAATGGATTGTCATTGGATATTTCATGTGCATGTCGTACGAATAAATTCAAAAGCAAGTATGATAGCTGGTGAGAGTAGTGTCTGGCCTCCATTCATGAATCCCTGGTCAGTCACTCTTAATAATAATAATCACAGACTGATATGACCTCATTCAAAAGCAAAATGATGTAGAAAATGCCATTATACCTATTTTTGGTTAATATCCTACACATAAGTAGGCACATGTCCTTATATAATAGAAAGGAAAATGCAAAAAAATCACTTTTTATTTATTTGTGTGGGTTCCTGCCCGTTCCTCGACTGTTACTTAGGACTGGTTGAGCCCCTCTTAATGAGGGATTAAGCATCTATTTTATGACTGTAGATCCGTGTGTGTGTGTGTGTTCACTAGTTGGTTTGCCTGTTCTGAGGGATGAAAAACCAGAGTTTCTGGATGAAAAAACCCTCTAGCTCGGTTTGAGACTGGCTAACTCATCTTTAGTCAAAAGTGATCAGATAAAGGTTCCTCATGTCATGGACAGGAAACGAACCCAGGTCTTTCCACGCAAAGGGCTTCATCTATGCCAACTGAGATATGGAGGATCTAAAAAACTCACTGACATAAGTCATCAGAAGAACAGATATCAGTAGTAAAAATGTTCTACAGCAGTGTTTCCAAAAATTCGAATACCTACATTCCTCTTTTAAAATTATAGCACAACTACTATGCTCCCCCCCCTGCCAGGAAAACAATCTTGGACTAGTAAATGGCTGTCAATGTGCAATATATATAACCTCTCACAGTCAAGTGAGGTTAGCTGTACAAATCACTGATAAAATTGCACAATGGAAATTAATAAACAAAGGAGTCTATCGAGAATGCTCAATGTCACTGATCTTATTTAATATCTATATAGATGAAACAGTAAAGACATGGAAAAAAAAGTATAAAACCAGCACTAAACTGGATCATCGAATTACATTTAATATTCTTTTGTCTGCAGATAATCAAATAATCATAGCCAGAAATAAAGAACTCCAGAGATTAATATACTTTCTGTGAACATAATTGTTAAAAAATCTGGAATGCAAATATTTTAAGGAGTGGCAGAAATCAGCAAATTTTGAGGGGTGGCAGAAATTTCCAGGCTCTCATTTTTGTAATTATAACATGTTCCTTATATGCGGCATCTACTCACAAGTAGAGAAATCTTTTTCTTTTCCTCGTTGTAAGTTTATTTTGCAAGCATATTGGCATGTAATCAGATTCTGCATAACTATACAGACCAAGACACGTGCATGAAAAACTACAGTATTGTTGTTGGTAACTTGACAAAAAAGCAACAGGGATCACAGGCGGGAGAGTTTGATGCTAATTAATTTTGGATCGGTATTATTCTTACTAACTGTGACAACTTTTCCTTCTTTATTATTTCGAATTCAACTTAAAATTGTTAATTGTTGCCTTCCCTTCAACTTTTTAGTTCAGTATCCTGATACCTTTGTGGCAGTAAAGACATGCTAAATCTGAAATTATTTTTAGAGTTTTCAGTGCCATTGTTATATGTTGTCATCAGAGTAGAGGTAATGCTGTTTGTTTTGCTTTTAAAAAGTTATAAATTGTGTATATCATTCCGATACTTCCTGCGTGTTTTAAATTACTATTTAAATTTTGAAAAATGAGTGATGGTAGAAAGCGACTTCACTTAATCAGTGGTAGTGAATATAAGAAGAGGAGAAAAGGAAAAAAAGCGAAAATTAACGTAGTATCAAAGACAAGAAAACTGGACAGTTCTTTTGGTCAATATCTGCTAACAGTAATTGTTGGAAGTTTATTTTTCACTTGTTTAGACTATAATAAATTTAGTTTGATCGTTTATCCAAGTGTGAGCAAACAAAGTTTGCACCTGAAAATATCTTCAGGACTGAGGTAAGGTAGCACAACATCCGGTAACTCGCAGCAAAGATGGATCAAGCTCTCAACTCCTTGTCTCACTATCTCCCATAATGCACAGCATGCATTATGGGAGATACACATCCCCATAATGCATAGCAGTACACCCCCCCCTTAATGCAGAGCAGTACACATCACCTTGCGGACATGTATACTGTTATGGATTAAGTGGGGTGGGGGCCACTACCCATACCGGTTTCGACCTTTATTGAGGTTTCATCAGTGGGAGCAAGGCCCAGAGTGGAGATACAAGCAGAAGCAATAGGAGAGGTCATCCTTACCTATAGGAGTTGCCAAAAGGTGTGCCACATTATCATTAAATTACTCTGGATTTAGAGAACGATGTTGAAAGTTTATGGTGTGATTTTCTTTCTTGACTATTTGTATAATAACTACAACAATTTTTTTGAATGTGAGTCAAGTGACTTTTAATTTATCGTCCTACATGTTTCGCCGATTCTGCTATCGGCATCTTCAGGGAATACAATTGGTAACCATATATGAAGGTAACAGACTAGGTTTTTAACTGATAGTTCTAATTCATACAAAATTAGTATTGTGCAAGACAATGCACGTGTCTCAGAAACAAGATTTGTTTGTTATGAGACATGGTGTAATTGGTATGAAAGTTCATGTCTTTGATGTTTAGTGATCTGATTAAAGCTTTCCAAATTTCCGGTAGGATTAGGTCTTGATTCTTATTTAGGTTTCCTGTTGAACGGGTGACTCTAGCAGTTTCCTTGAAGGTTCTGGAATGGTAGTTCTCTTCTACATAGGGCAAATGACTCTTATTCCACTCAATTATATGGTTGATAGAGGCAAAATGGCAAGAAAGGCCTGAAATGTCTTGTCTGTTGTTTCTGACATACCCTATGTGTTCCTTCTGTCTCGTTTCAAAGCTTCTAGAGGTCTGACCAACGTAACTAGCACCACAGGAGCAAGGTATATTATATACTCCAGAGTACTTGTGGAAAGGATGATGGTCTTTCGGTGATCGTAAAAATTTCCGAATAGTATTGACCAGCTTGAATGCTACTCTAATATTATGTGGTTTTAGAAGCATAGCCAATTTTTTGGAAATGCTGCTGACAAATGGAATAGTTATAGTACAGATGTATTGGGTGTCATCACGTTGTTTGTGGTACATCTGAAAAGAGAATCTTGTTGCAGAGTCCTTTTGGATTACCATTTAAGGATAGCTCTCTGGATATTGTAGTTAATTCTTTTTGTAAGTCATCTTGGTCTGTTGTGCAATGTACAGCTCTTTTCTTGAGCATATGGATCATGCTAAGTTTCTGGGATATATGATGTGACGAGTTGAAATGGAGGTAATGTCCATTATTCGTAGGAATGGAAGTTTTTCATCTTTTTCTATTTCTAATGTGAATTTGATAGTATGATAGTATGGTGGAAACTATTGATTTGGTTGAGGTAATCCATTAGTTCTTTTTTCGTATGATTCCAAATGATAAAGATGTCATCAACATATCTGTACCAAGTTTTCGGTTTTGGGGTAATTTGGGATAAGATTTTATCTTCTAGGTCTTCCATGAAATAAGTCAGCACAAGAAGGAGAGGGGGTACCCATAGCTAATTCGGTAAGTTCTTTGTATACTGTTTTTTGCCAAATGAAATAGTTCAAAGTTAAACGATGATTGAACAAAGTAGTGATGTTTCTTGGGAATAAGTTGTCTAAGATGTTGAGAACTTCCACAACTGGAATGTTTGTAAAAAGAGATGTGACGTGAAATAATGGTATACCTTCTTTATGTATTTTAGGATTCTACGCAAAAAAACCATAACGACACCGATGAACTATTACGTGGAATGACTAACTGGCCTATATACTAAATAAGAAACCTAAATTGATGCACCATTGACTGCAAGATTGTATTCCTAAAATTGTATTCCTATAGCATTCCTAAAATACATAAAGAAGGTATATCATTACACCGATTAGTTGATGGAATCTATTCTCCTACTTACCAACTGTCCAAACATCTAGCCAAGATCTTACAACACATTCACAACTCGGATACTTTTATGAAAAACTCACAATTTATTGAAAAATTAAAAAACATCCCTATTTCTGAAGATGATAACATATATCAAGATGATAACATTTATAACCCATAACAATCATTCTTCTTGCACTTGCCAAAATCAACTATCTAAACAGTTGAGTTTGACAAGTGCAAGAAGAATACAGAGAGAAATGTAAGAAATCTAAACACTGTAAAACTAGCTAAACAAAAGTCATGGGAGGAATTTGGCAAGAACATAGTAAATAAATATCAAGAAGGTGGTAAGATATTCTGGATGTTGATGAAAAAGCTTAGAAATGGAGGAAAGAGTGCGTAAAAGCAGTTAGAGATTATAAAGGTGACATGAAAATGGGAGAAAAAGATTTCCTTGAAGTATGGAGTAATTATTTCGAAAAATTGCTAAATAAAACAAGCAGTGATAGCACAGTGGTAAAAAAAACACTGAACAGGCATTCAGTCAGGAATACATATCCATACTTCAAGTAGAAAACACCATCAAAGGCTTGAAATGTGGAAAGCCAGCAGGAGTAAATGATATTTGACCAGAAATGCTGAAGTATGATGATATAAAAGTCTTACAGTAGTTGCACTGCATAGTCCAGTTGGCCTGGACAGAGGGACCAATTCCTGATGATTGAAGTAGATCTTTAATAGTACCCATATATAAAAAGGAAAATAAAACTGAATGCAAGGATTACAGAGGAATTTCCCTACTGAGTGTTCCAGGAAAGATTTATGCTAGTATACTCAAGAAACAGTTGAGAAGAACTCTGGAAGAAAAGCTGGGTGAAGAACAAGCTGGATTCAGGCCAAATAGAGGCTGTCAGGATCAGATCTTCAGTTCACAACAATTAGTTGAGAAAGCATGAGAAAATAACAAAGATCTGCATTTAAGCTTTCTTGATCTGGAAAAGGCATACGACAAGGTGCCAAGAGAGAAGCTATTCAATACACTAGTTATATGGTGTCAATGGGGCATTATATCAAGCAATACTTAGTCTTTATTTGAATTGTAAGTCAGCAGTTAGAATTGAAGGAAGTACAGGAGGTTGGTTTAATGTGAAATATGGTGTGAGACAAGGGTGTACATTATCGCCTCTGTTATTCATCATCTATATGGATCACATTATGAAGGAAAGTGGTATTAAACATGATATCAGAATGGGAGATGTTAATGTCAGCTCTTTGCTTTATGCGGATGATATTATACTTCTAAATAAATCTGCTACAAGTTTGCAAGATTCCATGACTAAATTGAATAACTGTTGTAATAGATATGGTATGAAGGTCAGAAATAAAAAGACAAAGACAATGAAAATAGGTAGAATCATTTAAAATGTAAACTGCGTTTTGAAATGGAAACTTGTTGAACAAGTTAAATATTTCAGCTACTTAGGCACACTTTTTAGAGAAGATGATAAATTAAATATGGAAATAGACAACAGAATCAACAAAGCTAGTATGGTAGGAAGTCAACTGAATAATCATATCGAAGAGAGAAATTAGTCGGAACACTAAATTAGCTGTATACAAGACAGTGTTCATACCAGTTTTAACTTCTACGCCTGAGAGCTGGGTCAGAAGTAAAGCACTTGACCAAAGACTAGAGACCGCACATATGAGAGTCCTGAGAAAGATTAGCAGCATGAACAGATGGCATGAATGGCAATATCATATTAAAAACAAGGATATTAGGAAAGCACTTGACATTGTCAGCATCCAGGAATGTGTTAGCAGAGCTAATCTCAGGTGGTGTGGTCACTTGAACAGAATGAGCGAGGAAAGATTACAAAACAAGCGTTCTCTGCCAGGTGGTCAGGAAAACAACCCAGAGGAAGACCAAGATATAGGTGGATTGATACGGTGCCTTATTGACAAAGTGCCTTAGACGATAAAAATATAAGATCTGATACTGGTGGAGTCTTGACAAGTAACAGACTGATTTGGACGAAAACTGTAGATAGGAAGTTAGGAATGATGTAAATTTTTCATGTAGTACTGTCATATCCTGTACACCCCTGAGGTTCATGTCAGGAATTTGATGATGAATTTACGATATAAATAAGTTGTGCATGTAAATCAGCATGTTCATTAAATATGCGGGATGGCACTTTCTGCAGGAGGGGTAGGAAATACCACTGAAAATATGACAAGATCTCCAGCAGTAAATTATGGACCCTGAAAACTGCAAAAAGAAAAAGAACTTCCTATGGATAGAAGCTATATGATCCAGACAAGAAAAATGCAGAAATCTGTAAAGAACTAGAAATAGACTGGGTATTGTACAATATACTGCAATACTGAAAGAAGTAAACTAAACATATTAAAAGAATGGGTAGTGTTCAAGAATCAATAAGATACTCCAATACCATGCATATTATTATTATTATTTGTCAACTCCAGTGACTCCAAAGACACATCGAGGGAGGGTATCCACTCTACAACTCTGCTTCCACCACTAACAACCCACCAACTGACCACTACTATACAAACGCCATCTACTGCTGACCAACACCACCACTAGAATTTCCACAGACAATCACAAACATCCATGCCAACAGCGGGATTCGAACCCGCAGCCTCTTTAATATAGATCAGACACGTTAACCACTCGGCCAGCCAGGCTGGCAAATATGGAGGACATGGAAGTCAGAGCCAGCTATGGAAGAGATGGAATAAGACCAGAATAGGCCAGTGGGCCTAAATCAATGAAAAGATGATCAGTATGCTAACAGGCTTCACTTCAGCAATGCAAAAATTATTCAAAATTAATTGGATATCGAATCCAAAATTATTTCTCAGCCGAATAAAAACTCTAAAATATAAAATCTAAGTTTCCTGCTGAATATAGAAACCATACAAATATAACAAATTTAATTTAATCCTTTATCCAAGTTTAAGCAAACAAAGTTTGCGCCTGAAAATATCTTCAGGACTGAGGTACTGAGATACTAAGAGGCATGGAGATAGTAAGGCAGAAGCAATAGGACAGGTCATATTTATGTATAGGAGTTGCCAACAGGTGTACCAAATTAGTTTTGAATTACTCTGGATTTAGAGAAAGTTGTTGGAAGTTTATTTTTCACTTGGTTAGACTATATAATAATAAATGTAGTTTAATCCTTTATCCAAGTGTAAGCAAACGAAGTTTACTTCTAAAAATATCTTCAGGACTGGGGTAAGGTAATGCAACACCAGGCAACTCTGAGCAGAGATGGACCAAGCTCTCATCACTCTTTGTCTCAGTATCTCCCATAATGCAAAGCACATCTCCTTGCAAACCTATATACTGCTATGAATTAAGGGAAGGGCCACTACCCAGACTGGTTTAAACCTTTATTGAGGTCTCATCAGTGGGAGGCAGACCCAAGCATGGAGATACTAAGGCAGAAGCAATAGGAGAGGTCATATTTACCTATAGGA
Source organism: Typopeltis vanoorti (assembly GCF_054136105.1). NCBI lineage: Eukaryota > Metazoa > Arthropoda > Arachnida > Uropygi > Thelyphonidae > Typopeltis > Typopeltis vanoorti. The sequence continues at coordinate 191,643,462 of NC_143549.1, read as the reverse complement.
GTTGCCAACAGGTGTACTACCTTATTATTGAATTACTCTGTATTTAGAGAAAGATGTTGAAAGTTTATTTTCCACTTGGTTAGACTATATAATAAATTTAGTTTAATCCCCTATCCAAGTGTAAGCAAATAAAGCTGAAATACGCCTGAAAATATCTTCAGGACTGGGATAAGGTAGTGCAACACCAGGCAACTCCAAGCAAAGATGGACCAAGCTTTCATCCCTCCTTGTCTCAGTATCTCCTTGCAGTCCTTCCCTTAATGCATAGCAGTATACATGTCTGCAAGGAGATGTGCTTTGCATTATGGGAGATACTAAGATAAGCAGTGATGAGAGCTTGGTCCATCTTTGCTCAGAGTTGTCTGGTGTTGCACTACCTTACTCCAGTCCTGTATTTTCTCATAATGCAAAACACATCTTCTAGGAGATGTACGCTGTTATACATCATGGGGAGAGGTCACTACCCAGACTGGTTTTGACCTCTGAGGTCTCATCAGTGAGTTGGTAGATTAGATGTAAATACCAAGGTTGCAGTGATACGGAGGTTATATCCTTACTATGAGTTGCGGCAATAATTAACTGAGATAAAGAGCCAACAGGCTTCACTTTGGCAATGCAAAAATCATTCAAAATGAAGAGGATATCGAATCTAACATTATTTCTGAGCTAAATAAGAAACTCTAATCTAAGAGTTTCATGCCAAATATAGAAACTATACAAAGTTTCGGTGAGTCCAAGCATATGCCAACACCTGGTAGTAGATGCTGGGGCATATTGTGCTTGGACTCGCCGAAACTTTGTATAGTTTCTATATTCGGCACGAAACTTAGATTTCCAATCTTAGAGTTTCTTTTTCGGCTAATAAATAATGTTGGATTCAATATCCACTTGATTTTGAATAATTTTTCCATCCCCAAAGTGAAGCCTGTTGGCTCTTTATCTCAGTTAATTATTGGTGTACCTTTTGACAACTCGTATAGTAAGGATAATCTCCATATCACTGCATCCTTGGTATTTACATCTGGTCTACCTACTCACTGATGAGACTTCTGTAAAGGTCGAAACGGGTCTGGGTAGTTACCTCCCCCCATAATATATAACAGCATACATCTTCTAGATGTGTTTTACACTATGGGAAAATACTAATCACAGTGATCGGAGCTTAATCCGCCTTTACAACGAGTTGCCCCAGCATGTACTACCTGGTGCTGGCTTATGCTTGGACTCGCCGAAACTTTGTATAGTTTCTATATTCAGCATGAAACTATTAGATTTCTTATCTTAGAGCCTCTTATTCACCTAAGAAATAATGCTGGTTCAATATCCATTTAACGTTGAATAATGATGAGTATGGAAAAATAAAAATTAAAATATAACTTCGTTAATAGCAGAAAGCATAATGATCACAGTTATATATATATATATATATATATATATATATAACTGGGATGAGACCTCCATATAGACTTTCAAGGAATGAGGAAAACTGACCAGGCCTCTACCCTTATGTCTAATCCTTAACTTCTCATTGTGCACCCGGTTAATCATCTACCTAGACACTGAACAAACAAGGGTTGGCAAACAATGCAAAATGATCATACATCATTATATAATAGAGTATGATGATAATATCCAGTACACTTCGCAATATCCTAAGAATTTTATGACGTGGTTAATTAATGGATGCAAGAATATTCTGCTTCAGCCTAAAGCAAAAAAATTCCTGTTGCAAATGTCATAACAAACAATTAATCTTGGAAAAGCTTCCCCTTATCTTTTAAGATTGCCTGCTAAGATTGCATTGCCCACTGGGCACTTGATTTGGATGTTTTTTTTTCATTTTAGTTTATATTATGTAGTCTTAAAATTTATTAATATTATGGTCTTAATACATTCACTGCTACACTCCTCGGGGCATAGTTTGTTACTGCATGATCACTCATCATTACATAATATTGTACGATGATAATATCCAGTACACTTCGCCATATGCTAGGAATTTTATGACTTTGTTAATTAATGGATGCAAACATATTCTGCTTCAGCCTAAAGCAGGAAAATTCCTGTTGCAAATCTCATAACAAACAATCAATCTTGGAAAAGCTACCCCTTATCTTTTAAGATTGTCCGCTAAGGCTGCTTTGCCACTGGGCACTTGATTTGGATGTTTTTTTTTTCATTTTAGTTTATATTATAACTAATATAATTAATATTTAATTATAGTTAATATTTTAGTTTATATTTTAGTTTATAGTCTTAAAATTTATTAATATTATGGACTTAACATGTTCGTTGCCATGCTCCTCGGGCATAGTTTGTTACCGCACGCCAAGCACACTCACTTTTTCAAGGTCAGTACGAGTAATCTCGTGGCCAGTGGTAAGCATCATACGAGTATATTTGTAGTTGGCTTGTGAGGCTCATATACCAACTATGAGTATACACACGTTCAGTGTATGCTCTGCATGCCAAGTAATTTCACTTCTTTAAGGTCAGTATGAGTAATCCCATTGCCGGCAATAATCAACATACGAGTATATTCATAGTTGGCTTGTGAGGCTCATATACCAACTAAGAGTAGTTGTAGTTAGCAGCGAAAGTGTTAAAATATTGAACAGTACTGTTTTGGCCATGAATTTGGCCATAAAATATTGTTACATAATGATGTAACAATATTTTAATGTTTTATTATTATAATATTAAAAGGCTCTATATGTTAATTATTTATTATAATTTATATGGGTACAATCCAAGGAATTAAAAGATTCACTGCAGAAGACCCATTATATCCATTAACATTTCAGTCATAGACCTACTGTAAATATACAGGGTGTTCGGGATAAATTTGACAGTTTCATAAGGAAAAAGAAAATCTTCTTTGTATCTATTAAATTTAATGAATTGACAAAAAAACATTACAGGCAGAGTTAATTACAATACTATCAACAAGATTTACTCAAAATAACCACCATTAGCATCGATCACAGCTTCAATTCTGATTCGGAACCTCGAACAAGCTGATGCTACAGTCTCCCTGGGAAGGGCCGCAAAAACTGTTTTAATTTTATCCATTAACTGGGCTTTTGTATTACTGGAAGTGCGATTGGTGTCTTTTTCAACTGTGCCCCATACAAAATAATCCATGGGGTTAAGGTCTGGGGAGTTTGGAGGCCAAACATTTGGACTGGTGAAGTCGTAGAAATTTTCAGACAACCATTTTTGACTTTTCCCAGAGGTGTGGCAAGGGGCCGAATCCTGCTGCCATACATACGGCCTACCATTGCCTACCCTTGTTATCCAGGGCTTGACTACAGTTAGCAACTCCACGAACAAAGCCCGAATTCCAATGCCAGGGTTCTTCAACACCTGTTCCTGCAGATTTGCGAGGAATTCTGCTGTACGAACGCAATCAGATCGTCTGCTAGGGATCTTTCTTCTTGCTACATCCTCGTAGTCACCATTGCAAGTCTCTAGTTCATGCCTGATTGTTTTTACTGTATTCAGGGAGCATTGGGCAGCAGTCGTAATATCCTTATTTTGATGGCGGGCACGAATCATCATGATACAAGTTATTCTCTTCCATGATTCAGGTGGGTTCCAGCTATCCATCCCTTCTGACATCTTGTATATGAATGAAGAAGGGTCCAAACTTTTAAATGAAGAGAAGTGTGTGTTAATACATGTAACTTACGGAAAAATATAATTAATTATAAATATGTCAAATTTATCCCGAACACCCTGTATATACATATCGATGTATATTTACATTGATAGGACTCAAAGTGTTAACATAGTTCAGGAAAACTTCACTTAACCAGATTAATTAATCCATCAATTAATGTTTGCTAAGAGAAATCACATTAAGCAAATCAGCATTAAATTGAAAAAAAATTATAAAGTGATATTAGAGGATAAAATCATCAGAATTAATAAAAATTGATTGCCTAAGTTTTTATTTAATATCTAAATATCTGGCTTGAGGGGTGCTTAAGAGTCAAAGCTGTATAACTGGGAGGAGACCTCCACACAGCCTTTAAAGGAATGTGGACAACCGACCAGGACTTCTGACCTAATGTCTGATCCTCACCTTCTCGTGGTGCACCCTGTTGGGTATCTACCTGGATACTGAACGAACGAGGATGGGCTGTCAATTTGGGATTTAGCCGAACAAATTTTATTCTTATTGGTTAAACCAAAATAAAAAAAAAATGATGATGTACAACATGACATAATTTCATGCCGGCTTTCGCATCGCCCAGTTAAACAAGGCCCCTGTTGTTTACGCCAGGGAACCAGGGCAAACAGCGAAAAGTCAGCTACTGGAACAAATCTGAAAAGAGACCCCCAACTCAACATCACCAGAGTTAAAGATCGGTACTATCAACATAAGAAGCCTAAATGGCAAAGAAATGGAGCTAGCTGAGGAATTAGATAAGTACCAGATCGACATAATAGGAGTCAGTGAAACAAAAAAGAAAAAACTGGTGAGATCTTTCTGAGCAATAAATACAAAATGTTATATTCAGGCAATGACAATCAAGGAAAAGAAGGAGTAGCCATAGTATTCAATACAAAATACGAGGCTAATCTTCTTGAATGGCAGTCAGACTCAAGTAGAGTGTTGTGGGCAAATATGAGAATGGGGAACTAGACAATGACTTATTTGTGCCAATGGTCCCACAGAAGATTCTACTCAGGTAGAAGTGGAGCAATTTTTTGAGGCATTAGAAAAAGCAACTGACACAACGAAAAAGGAAAAGTTGGTCCTTGTTGGGGATCTAAATAGCAGAGTAGGGAATGATGTCAGACATACAAAAATATTTGTATGTCTGGCATTATACTAATGCCAAGAGTATCCGGAATAAGGGAGAGCAATTGGTGGCGCAGACAGCATCAGCCTGGCCAAAAATTATTGGGATCACTGAGACGTGGTTGACAGAAGGGATATAATAACAGGAATAGAAGTTGCTGGGTATAGCATTTTTCGTCAGGATAGGAGGAGAAAGCATGGTGGTGGGGTACTGCTTATGATAAGTGATGACCTATGTCCTCTAAGAGTGGAGGCTTTGGAAGGAAGTGAGACAAATGATTTTGAGAGCATATGGTGTGAGGTAGAGGTAGGCAAGACAGGATATTTACGGGTGCTGCTACAGACCCAGGAGCACAGAGGATGGGGACCGGGAGATGTTTAGACAGCTAAGTTTGGCAAGTGCAAGAAGAATGATTGTTATGGAAGATTTTAACTACAGTAGTATAAATTGGAGAGAGAGAGAGAGAGATAGAGAGAGGAAGATGCATGTAGCAATAGAGGAATGGAATTTCTAGAAATCTTGAGGGACAAATGTCTTAGGCAACATGTAACAGAGCGAACAAGAGGTTCAAGAGTTTTGGATTTGGTTATAGCATCAGAAGAGTTGATAATAACTGAGATGACATCTCTCCCACCAGCTAGAGAGCGTGAACATATGGTTTGGACATAGAAAATAAATAGACATGCAGGAGTATCAAAGAGACTGGAACTTTATGTGGAATTATAATGCAGGTGATTATAACAGTCTTAGACGTCAAATTTAGGAAGTTTCATGCAGGGAGGAACTGGAAGGCCGTGTTATCATTAGTGCTTGGGAAATTGTGAAAGAATATTTGTTAGCAGCAATGGTAAGTTGTATACCACGAGTGAAGAAGAGGACACACTTTGGAGTAAAGTGGATGACAAACAATATTAAACAGGAATTGCATGTGAAAAAGAGGCTATGGAAGAGATATAAGGAGACAGGTGAAGAGAGGATGCATGAAGAATATAAGACACAGGCCAGAAGAGTGACTAGTGTGGTAAGGAAAGCGAAACTGGAATATGAGAGAAGATTGGCCCTAAGATCAAAAGAAAATCCTAGGGAATTTTTTAGCTATGTGGCCAGTAGGAGGAGAAATGACTGTGGAAGAATGATATTGTGGGATAAAAATGGGAATAGAGTGACTGATGCAGAGGACATAGAGGAATTGTTCAATGAACACTTTATTGGAGTATTTCATCCTAGAGGTGTTAGTTTTAATGCTAGAGGGATAGGGCTGGTTCATGGTTTAGAGGTACAGGAGGGGAGTGTGTTTCAGATAATGAGTACTCGGGATCTCAGTAAAGGTTTGGTACTGGATGGTATTTCACCACGAGTTTTGAGAGAATGTACTAGGGAACTGACAGTGCCTTTAACCGGGCTTTTCATTGAAAGTCTGGCTTCAGCAAAGGTGCCCAAGGAATGGAAGGAAGGTAAGATAGTGCCATTACATTAAGGGCAGTAGCAGACTAGAAGTTTCTAATTATAGGCCAGTCTGTGTGTCATCAGTAGTTCTTAAGATCTTGTAGAAATTAGTGAGGGACCGTATACAGCATTGGGCAGATGAGGGTAATGTTATCTGTGAGAATCAACATGGATTTGTGAAAGGGCGCTCTTGTTTTAGCAATATGCTAGCCTTTTATAATTGGGTTACAAGAACATTAGATGATTGCATATACTGCAATTTTCTTAGACTTAGCAAAGCCATTTGACAGGGTGCCACATGATAAGCTGATATTTGACTTGCAGCACATGGGTCTGGATGTCAGAATGGTCATCTGGATTCAGGATTGGCTGTCTGATAGGTATCAGAGAGAGTTGTGTACGGTCGAGCAGTTTCAAGGAGGCAGAGGAGTACAAGTGGGGTCACACAGGGCTCAGTACTAGGACCTATATTGTTTAACCTTTATATTAATGACATTGCCAGTGGATTGCAAGGGGATATTCAGTTGTTTCCGGATGATGCAAAGCTGGGAAGGATTATTAGTATTAGTGCAGATGTGGTAACCCTGCAAGAGGATTTGAATAAGCTAGATAGATGGGCAAAGGAATGGGGGAATCAGTTTAACGCAGCAAAATATAAGGTCTTGAGGTTTGGGAAACATCGATGGGATGCTGCATACTCTATGGGAAAATGTTATACTGGAGGAAGTAGGGGAGACAAGAGATCTGGGGTTGATGATTGATAGAAACCTGAAGTTTAGGAGACATATTACAAAGATGGTGAAGTTAACACAGAGGATTGCTGCAATTATGAGAAGGACACTGACCTGCAGAGATAAAAGGGTTATCATTCCGTTATATAAGTCTCTGATCAGACCACACGGACTATTCTCAGATTTGGCCCCCAGGATTTCAAGGGGATAAATTAACTGTGGAAAGGATACAAAGACAGATGACAAAGATGGTTTAAGGACTGTACAAGGATAGTTATGAGGATCGGCTGAAGGGAATGTGGAGTGCAGAGTTTGGTGGATAGAAGGAGAGGTGATATGATTGAGACTTTTAAACTGTTGAGAGGTGGTTACAGGGTTGACACTGGGGAGTTCTTTTGCTAGGTTGAACAGCAGGAAGGAGTGATGACAAGAGGTCATCCCTGGAAGTTACAAAAGGAAACTGAGCAAGAGGGTGAGGAGTGGTTTCTTTGCGTGGAGGGTGGTGGAACCGTGGAATGCATTCCCTGATGGAGTGGTGAGAGCAGGAACGGTCAATGAGTTTACGGAGTGGTATGATAGACTTTGTTTCTTAGGGGTGAACCTCCCCCTCGATGAGTCTTGACAGACTTTACATTCACAGGAACTCCCACGATGAGTCTTTTGACTCCATGGAGACCTATATAATAATAATAATTATAATTTTGGGAAAATTTGGAGAAACGTGCAAAGCTAATAATAATGGCAAATATCTGTTGGATTTCTGCTCAGGATATGGATTGGTTATTACTAACACAATGTTCCAACAAAAAATGTGCACAAATTCACATTGAGAGAAGAGGCAAGGAATAAGAAAAGTCTCATTGACTATATTATTGTTGATAGTGATGTTTTCTCCCTGGTGCAGGACACCAGAGTGTACAGACGATTTGAAATTGGAAGTGATCACTATTTAGTCCTTGAGCAGGATAAAATAGAATTTTATATTGAAAAGAATGACATGTAAGAGTTTTAAAGCGAATAAAAGTTGAGCAGCTCTCAGATGTGAACTATATACTAAAATACACAAAGACTATTGAAGGAAAAATCAAAGAGTTTGAGAACAAGAACCAAACCTTGGAGATTCAGTAGCAAGCCTTGAAGAAAACCCTGAATGATTCAGCTAGAGAGGCATGTGCTGAAGTTGTCTGTAAGGATAGAAAAATTAGAACTCCATGGTGGACATAGGAAGTTAAAAAGGCAGTGAAGGAAAAGAAGAAGGCATATCAAAAGTTCCTGGCAAATAAGTCTGCTTGTGCTCATAGAGAATACAGAGACAAATGTAAGAGCTAAACAGTGTGTAAAAGTAGCTAAACAAAAGTCATGGGACGACTTTGGCAACAACATAGAAAAAAAATATCAAGGAGGTGGCAATATATTCTGAAGGTTGTTGAAGAAGCTTAGAAATGGAGGAAAGAATGCTGTAAACGGAGTAAGAGATGATAAAGGTGACATGAAAACAGGAGAAAAAGATATCCTTGAAGTATGGAGTAATTACTTTGAAAAACTGCTAAATGAAACAAGCAGTGATGACAGCACAGTGATAAAAACACACTGAGCAGGCATGCAGTCAGGAATACATATCCATACTTAAAGTAGAAAAAGCCATCAAAAAATCTTGAAATGCAAAAATGCAGCAGAAGTAGATGATATTCGACCAAAAATGCTGAAGTATGGTGGTATAAGAGTCTTACAGTGGCTGCACTGCATACTTCAGAAAGACTGGAAAGGACGAATTCCCGATGATTGGAGAAGAGCTCTCATCGTACCCTTATATAAAAAAGGGAAATAAAACTGAATGCGAGAATTACAGAGGTATTTCCCTACTGAGCATTCCAGGCAAGATCTATGCAATTATACTTGAGAAACGGTTGAGAATTGTGGAAGAAAAGCTTGGTGAAGAACAAGCAGGATACAGGACAAATATAGGCTGTCAGGATCAGATCTTCACTTTACTACAAATAGTCGAGAAAGCATGGGAATATAACAAAGATCTGTATTTAAGTTTTGTAGATTTGAAAAAGGCATATGACAAGGTGCCAAGAGAAAAGCTATTCAATATGTTAGTTATATGGTATCAATGGGGCATTATATCAAGCAATACTTAGTCTTTATTTAAGTTGTAAGTCAGCAGTTAGAATTGAAGGAAGTACAGGAAGATGGTTTAATGTTAAACATGGTGTGAAGGATGTATTTTATCCCCTCTGTTACTCATTATCTATATGGATAACATTATGAAGGAAAGTGGTATTAAACATGATATCAAAATTGGAGATGTTAATGTCAGCTGTTAATGCTTTATGCGGATGATGTTATACTTCTAAATAAATCCGCTACAAGTCTGCAAGCTTCTCTGACTAAATTGAATAACTGTTGTTATAGATATGGTATGAAGGTCAGCATTAAAAAGACAAAGACAATGAAAATCGGCAGAATCATTGAAAATGTCAACTGTGTTGTGAATGGAGAACCTGTGGAACCAGTAAAACATTTCAGCTACTTAGGCACGATTTTTAGTGAAGATGGTAAATTAAATATAGAAATAGACAACAGAATCTGTAAAGCTGGTATGGTGGGAATTCAATTGAATAAATTCATATGGAATAAGAGAAATTAGTCAGAACACTAAATTAGCTGTATATTAGACAGTGTTCAAACTAGTTTTAACTTATGGATCTGGGAGCTGGGTCAGAAGTAAAACACTTGACTAAAGACTAGAGACCGCAGATATGAGAGTCCTGAGAAAGATCAGAGGCATGAACAAATGACATCAATGGCAATATCATATTAAAAACGAGGATATTAGGAAAGAACATGACATTGTCAGCATCCAGGAATGCATTAGGAGAGCTAATCTCAGGTTGTATGGTCACTTAAACAGAATGGGCGAGGAAAGATTAGCAAAATAAGTGTTATCTGCCAGGTTTGCAGCAAAACTACCCAGAGGAAGACCAAGATATAGGTGGATTGATACGGTACAAAGCGGCTTAGACGATAGAAATATAAGATCTGATGATGTTGGAGTCTTGACAAGTAACAGACTGATTTGGAGGATAATTGTAGATAGGAAGTTAGTAATGATATAATTTTTTTCATGTAGTACTATTGTATCCTGTACACCCTTTGAGGGTACATGGCAGGAATTTGATGATGATATTTGGTTTGAACTTTTTCAGAAAAAAATTAAGTAAAGATGTTTGAATAGTTCTGGACTTTTTCGCCTTGTCGTGCAATTTGCAATAGCCAGCAAATGCTTTATCAAAATTTCGGGCGGACTTCAAAGTTACATTCCATATCAGGATCAATCAGCATCAAACTAACTTTCCTGAACATGCTCAATGTGATTGAAAACTACCTCAAGTTCTGCAGTTACCTTCTTAGTCGTAACATTCTCTTCTTGTTCGCACTCCTTATCTTCCTCTTCTTCATATGCATGCTGTTCTTGTAGTTGAAGGGGATTATTCTCACTTAGCTCTTTCTGAATGGTAATCGAGCAAGTGTCTCATATCTTCATTATCCAGTTAATCAAATCCAAGTTCTTTTCCAATTGTGCTCATTTCTTAAATAATGTTATCAGCTGGGTTATTAAAATCAATGAAATCATTGCACAGTGAGCTAGGAACTTCTGCCACACACCTCTCATTTTGGCAGTGACTTCCTCCCATGCTAAATGAATATTTTCTACTGCTTGCTTGATATTGTATTTCTTCCAAAACTCAGGTAAAGAAATTGCATTCTCTTTACTCACTGCTTCAAGGGCCTGGTTAAGGATTTTATCAAGGTAATTTTCTTTAAACAATGATATGACTCCTTGGTCCATCAGTTGAACTAAAGAAGAATTTAGGCTCAAAAAACACAATCTTCACATTAACAGTGTCAAGTCCCATAGGGTGCCTGGGATCATTATCAAATAACAAATGGGCTTTAGAGGCAACATGATTTTTCTCAGTAATCTGCAACACAAGGACAAAAATAACAGTTGAACCACTCCTCTAAAAGTTTTGGTTAGGTTAGGTTTATTTCATTTCTTTTTTGATTTCCCCAAGATTTATTTGATTTCCAAATTACTGGCAATTTTTGTTGATTAGGTGTTTCTTCATGATCTTGGATTTTGCACACCATAAACTCACATAGCCTTGAGTTGGTAGTCACCTTCTGTACTGACTCTTCTAATAAAAGCATAAGAAGATTTTTAAATTCTTTGTATCCTGATTGAGATGCTTTAGTTTTAGCTAAAAAAGTTTTTGTTGGCATGGGCTTCCAAAAGAGACCAGTTTTGTTGACTTTGAATATTCGAGAATTATCATAATCACCCTCCTGAATTATGCTTTGCAATTATTCAGGAAACTTGGCTACAGAATCTTTATCAGCACTAGCAGATTCCCCAGTTATTCTTACGGTATTAAGTCCAGCTCGATTTTTAAAAGTCAAACCATCCTAAACTTGCAGTAAAGTTTTCACGTTTCTCTTGAAATTTGGTCTCTTTCAATTGGGCAAAAAGAGAGCTTTTGCCTAAATATTTCCTGTAGTAAGGAGGTATTCTTTTTTAGTTATAATCCTTAATCCAGAGGGAGAGAAGATACTCCATCTCAATCATTAAACGTCTTCTATTTCAAGTAATATGCATGCTTAAAGCAGTAGCAACTTTTCCTTGTATTTCGTATATTTTGCTCTTATTTAATATGGTCCCAGGTCTAAAACAATCATTGTATTACTACTGTCACATTCGTGTCTCTTGATGACTTCCAGCATTTTCCTCTAATGTAATTACCTTTCTTCTCTTTTTATCACTTCCACTTTCTTTATCAGCCTTTCTCTTTTCCATATCAGGGGTTTGAATGTAATAAAGCCTTATAGGTACCTAAATGAAATCAAAATGAAGGAATAGTAACTGATCAAGAAAACGGTTTGCACGGTGTCGAGAAAATGGTGTGCATGCAATGATAACTTTGAGTCAACTGCCGCGTGTTGCTGGCCACCTGTGGCAGCACTGACTCTGTCCATGGGCTGCAACATTGAAAAGTGCCATCACTCGCTGCAGAATGGCGACAAAAAATTTCATGTAACATAAAATGTCGCATAAACTGATTAATCACTCGCTTAGAGCAGGAAATAGTATCATTTCATTCAATTGTGCTAACTGATTATCGTGCATTTCGAATTCGCATTAAGCAAGGTTTGCTTGTACTTATCGTACATCTACTTTGAACCTATTCACGATTGGAGCTCACAACCACCTCTGGCAATACATTCCACTCATTCACCACTCTCTGAGTACCGAGTCCGAACACCCCCTACTAACAACACTCTTTGACAACTTCCAAGGGTAATCATTGTTATCCCCTACTGCACATATCTTGAAACTTTCTTGTCAACCTTATAGAATCCCTTTAGTAACTTATAAGTATCTATCATATCCCCTGTCCACTGCCTGTCAGCTAACCTCTGCAACCCACACACCTCAATCTAACTTCATAGGGAACATTCCACAGACTTGCCACCAGCTTGGTCACCCATCTCCTGATCAAAAAATGCAGATGAACAAATTTATGCACAGTGATCAACATGCAGCCAAAGCATAGCCTTATAAAGAGAGATAATAACTTGCCTACCTTTACCTGTCAATGTGTTCAAAATCCAAGTAATGCTCTGAGCTATTTTGCCGACTGTTGCAATATGTCCTCTGAATTTCAAATCTCTATCCACAATTACTCCCAGATCCCTAGCTTCGTCAATTTCCAGTAAACTATTACCATCAATATGATAGAAGGTATGTAATCTTTCCATTCCATTACCTTACATTTGACAACCACTGTCCTATGCCCACACTGCCAATTTATTATAATCATCTTTTAAGATATCTATATCCCCTTCATCAATTATTGATCTCCCTATTTTTCCATCATCAGCAAACAACTGAATATCCCCTTTCAAGTCTCCTGCTATATCATTAATATAGCAGAGAAAAGGTAGAGAAAATGGTTTGGTGTTAAGTCAGCTGTGCAACTAGGGCAAACATTATCTCCACTATTTAAATTAAGGGGATATTAAATCCCACATTGCTTTAAAACCGAATAAGAAACTCAAAGATTGGAATCAGAGAGTTTCATGCCGAATATAGTAAACTATAAAGTATCGGTGACCACTAGCGTGAGCTAATGCAAGTGACCCTAGTACGTAGTACAATACCGGAGAACTCGCAGCAAAGTCAGTAAAGTTCTGATCGCTATTCTTAGGTATTTACCATAATGTAAAAACATATTTTCTAGGAAATGTATGCTGTTATTACATTATGGTGGGAGGTCACTACCCAGACCGGGTTTAGCCTTTTTTGAGGCTTCATCAGTGAGTAGCTAGACCAAATTAATACCAAAGTGTATAGCGAAAAGAACTTATATACTCTGCTATACGAGTTTCCAAACAGGTGCAACCATTAAGTTACTTAAATATAAAGAGCTAATAAGCTTCATTTCGGCGATATAAACATTATTTAAATTAAGGGGATATTAAATCCCACATTGTTTTAAAACCGAGTAAGAAATGGAGCGATGTACTATATTTGAGTGGTTATGGTGTGAGTCACTTGAGAGACTGCTGCTGGAAAGTAGAGAAGTGAATAGAAAGAATGAATCAGATCGAGAGGGGGGAGTGATGTGGAAGAGAGAGTAAGATAGAAGAGATTGAAGAAGTGGAAATGAATGGGGAAGTGAGTGGGATGAGTATAGAAAATGAGACTGACTAAGGTAGTTTCTGACCTCAGGAATGTTGAGTATGAGGAAAGATTAAGATGTAATTTGCAGAGTCTGGTGGAGAGAAGGAAGAGGGGAGATATGATAGAGATCTACAAGTTGGTAAGGGGTTGTTATAAGATCAATGGTGGATAGGTTCTACAGAGAATAGTGGGATATCAGGGGAGAACCAGAGGTCATCCCTGGAAACTGTATAAAGAGGGCGTGAGTGGGGGAGTGAGAGGCAGGGTTTTTTTCGTGCAGAGTTGTGAATGATTGGAATGCCTTGCCTGAGAGAGTGGTGTCTGCAATGAGTTTGAGTGTGTTTAAGACATGGTATGATGAGATGTGTGTGTGATAAAAGGACTTCCCAGATGAGTCTTTGACTCTATGAGGTCTTGGGAAATAATAATAATAATTTTATAGTGTCTCAAATATAACATTTGCTGGTGGTGTAGATATGTTTCTATATCATGTGATTAATTCTCAGTCTTATGAATGAAAAAGGATTTTTCTCTAGCAATGAAACAGAAGTTTTAGGATGTGAAGAAGCAAGACAGGTGACTAAGGTTTTTAAGAGCTAGTTGCTGCTAGTAAGATTTATTCTTTTACAACGTACAACAGAGGGGAACATTTAATTGTAGTGAAAGATGTAAAAACAAGGGATAAACTGTTACAAGGTTTTACATTCAAAGGTAGCACAGTAATTCCTGTGATGGTAAGATGCCAGGTTAAAACAATGAAAATCAACATTTCCAATGGAATATAAAAGAGAATAGTAATGAAATTCTTATAGAGACATTTTGAAATGGGGAAAAATCAGTAACATATTAAAGAGTTTATCAAGTGAGGATCTAAACTCGTTTTTTTGGTGAGCTCACCTTCACAATGGATATGAAGAGGGCAAAACCAGATTTTGTAAACATTGGTACAAGCCCAGTTATGGTCAACTATTCTGGGGTGAAGAGGCAGTGCCTGCACTGTGAATAATATTATTACTTGGGTGACAGCTGCCTCAAATCTGAATGTTTCAACTGCATAGAGATCAGGGATATCCCTAATCAGTCTCAAACCCTGCTGGAAATGTAAAAGTTCTGAATACTGCATTAACATCTTTCCTTTTAGAACTATTGCTGAAAGAGTGGGAGCACTAGCAAAGCCAATTAGAACAGCATACATATAAGAGAGTCAAGTATGAGGAAAGACTGAGAAGATGTAATTTGTAGTCTGGTGGACAGGAGGAAGAGGGGAGATATGATAGAGACCTACAAGTTGGTAAGGGGTTGTAATAGGATCAATCGTCAAGAAGTTCTACAGAGAATAGTGGAGATCAGGGGAGAACCAGAGGTCATCCCAGGAAATTGTATAGAGAGGGTATGAGTAGGGGAGTGAGGGGCAAGTTTTTTTCATGCAGAGTTGTGAATGATTGAAATGCCTTGCCTGAGAGTGTGGTGTCTGCAAGGAGTTGGAGTATGTTTAAGACAGAGTATGATGAGATGTGTGTGATAACAGGACCTCCCAGATGAGTCTGACTCCATGAGGTCTTGGGGTAATAATAATAACAATAATATATAATAATAAAGAACAGTTCCTGGATCTTCAAATTCAGTCTATAAATATCGCACTTTAAACAAACTATAGTTGGAAAAATCAAATAAAATGCATGACCAAATCAGCCCCAAAATTCCAGAACTGCAGGAGCCACTTTCCCAGTCAAATAAGGATGGAAAAACATCAGTTGAAATTACCAATAATGAACCTAGTATAACAACTAGAGATACAAGATGAAATGCAAACACATAAAACTGTTCTACAAGGAGAAACCGGAGAAGAAACGTAAAAGCAAGTAAGACAACTGAAAAAATTTAATATGCAGACAAGATCATCAAATGAAAAGCTGAATTAATAAAAAAAAAAAAAATGAGGATAAACAAAAATAATTAAAATATGGGTTAAAAAAGGAACAAAAATTCCCAGGTGCAAAAATTCACGATATTAGCCACACCATCCAGATGCAAAAAGGTAAGTCGAAGAAAATGATTGTCTTGTTTATACAAATGATTTCAGAGGTGAGAAGTATTCTAGGAGGGAGGATGTAAAGGAGTTGTTAGAAGAGGCAAAACTGAAGAGCAAGATAAAGATCGTACGGCTCTTACCATGTTATGATAGAGACGAACTGATAGCCAATGCATCAATTGTGCAAACTGAATGATGTAGATGTTGAAAGGATTAAACTAAATTTATTATGAATGATGTAGAATTTGTGGATTATGGTCTCCATTTGATGGAAAGGATTTATACAATACTGATGAACTGCATCTAAATGGTTTTGGTGATACGTATCTGGCAAGAGCTTTGTTTACTGAACATGCTGAAGTACAAAGTCAGGGAATTTAAGCAATCAGGATGTAAGCAAGTGGATTTGTGTAAAGGCACCCATGAATCGAGTGAGTGAGAATGACAAAGCGAAGAATCTGGTCTCTTAAGCGAAAATGTTGAATAGAGCACTCAATTCAGAAAGTAAAGGTGGGTAGGGGACTAAAGAATGCTGCAGTTTATATATACTAATGCCAGAAGTATCAGAAAGAAGATGGAGAATTTTTTGGCATTAGTTAGTGCAACATTGCCAAAAGTTATAGGCATTACTGAGATTTGGCTAACAGCAGATGATGTAGTTACAGGGATTGAATGTGAAGGGATAGTATTTTCAGAGAAGAGAGAAGATAGAATGGGGGAGCAGTACTGCTGATGATATCAGATAAATTGCAACCAAAAAGAATAGGAGATAGGTAGGACAGTGGCTGTTCATTTAAAGAAATATGGTGTGAGATAAACACCACTAAGAAAAAAATATACAGTTTGTTGTTGCTATAGGCCAGGAAGCTCAACAGATGATCTGGAAGACATGCATTGCCAAATTATTACAATGCAAAAGGTCAAGTGATTATTATGGGGGACTTCAACTATGGAGATATAGACTGCAAGGAGGGAAAAAGAATTTATACACCTGCTAAGAGATAATTACTTAAAGCAGTGGTTCTCAAACTGGGTGCCGCGAAATTTTGAATCGTTTATTTGAAAAAAGCAAAATATTCAATTGCCACAAATAACTAAATCAAAAACAAAAAAATTATATTTTTGATTTTAATGGATAAAGCGTATATAAAAATTATCATTTTTTGTATCACTCTTATATTATATCCTGGGATTTCATTAGAACACCGCGTGTCGTAGTAACTAGATATGTGACGGCACATAAATACTGGGGAAAATGAACTAATGAATGGTTAGTTGTCCTGCTGTCTGTTTTAGTATTTCTCTGTTCAGTGTGACAAGTATTATACATGATCATTTCCCCTAAACAAAAATCAAAAATCATGAGTCTTTTGTCATCGGTGAGAATAAACGATGTACGATATTAAAGTCGTTAAATTCGGTGAGTAGAGGTTTTTCTTATTGTTATATATTCCAACTATAACGAGACATTGTAAACAAATGTTTTTCCTTTTTCCATCCGGAAAAAAATTATTTACTTGAAATAAATTTTTAAATAAAATATTAAAGTTACATATGCCCTTCAAAATCATGAATAAATTTTTCCTTAAATAAAGAAGTGAAGATTCTGACGATCAAGAAATGTCTACTTGTAGCAAAGCTAACGAAACAATTCGCAGTAATAAATTATCAAAACCTGATACTTGCATTAATGAAGATTTGACTATTTTTAATGTTCAGCAACAAAAAAGCACTAATGAAACAACAGAAACAGAAAGAATAAGTTCATGTAAAAAGGGAACAATGAAAAAGAATGTAAAAACTCGTTTATATCAAGAGAGCTATCTAAAAATGGGATTTACGTGGTGTGGTGATAAATTAATTCCCAGACCTAAGTGTATTTTGTGTGATGTTGTTCTATCAAATGAGGCTATGGTCCTAGTGTTGTGACTGTATATCTCTGATATTGGTATATTGGGGCAATTTATTTAACTTTATCCTTTCTTATTACAGTCGCTATATCAAGTTCTATCGCATGTACCTCTTTGTTAAGTAGGTTGTGCCATTGTTATGTGGTTCTCACAAATACTAATCTTAACCTTATGTCCCACTTCTCTAATGCCTTTTCTTACGTAACTTAACTTTTAAGGGCCACCAGAAATTTACCCGTTCCCTGAATTCTATGAGTTATCCTGGTCATTCAGGCAAATTTATTTTTCTCTGCGCTAGCCTGGGCCTTAAGGTTAGAGATAGACTCAGCCTTTAGGGTAATCATAGAATATCAGGTGCAACTAACAATGTAAATTAAATTTATACCCTTGTAAATTAAATACATCACCCTTACTTTCAATTGGGGTATTCCCGCACACGAACATGCTCTCAGGTTCGATGTTTTATGAAGGGTCAGGGTCAGTCATCATGATCAGAAACACATATAAGTAAGAAATTAAAACGTTTATTAAGTTCAATAAGTAATGCCATACAAGTTAAATTTGTCATCAAATCTAATGTTAAACTTCTACCATTCATTCACTCTCTCACTCTTAAAACAATTATGCAGACTTCAAAATATTATCAAATTCATTAACTCAATATATAATACATTCATAATTACAGCTCATTAAGGTACTTTAACACATTTAAGTATTAAGGTAATTAAAGTATTAAGTATTAAGTAATTAAGTATTAAGTAATTAAAGTACCTTAATACTTTAACATATAAAATGTGTTAAAGTATTAAGGTACTTTAACACATTTTATAACCTCTCTCGGGATAAACATGACAGAATCTCTATCTAGCTGAAAGTCATTAAAGTTCGCTTCAAAACAAAGTCATTTACATAGATCTTAATTCTTCACTCTTTCTTTTAATACAAATTTTACGTTGCATTCTCTTAACATCATCATCATCATCATCATACGTATCAAGGATTTAGGCTAGTATGGCCTGTTCCGGCTTTAGAAGTTATCGTTGAATCGTTTAAGAGGACGTCCTGGTTGTCTTTTTCCTAATGGCTTGTACTTTAAGGCTTGTTTTGGTAATCTTTCTTAACATTTTATTAATGAAATATTGTAAATGAAAGAATGCAGATTATTCAGTAACATAGGGCAAAGATCGCCCTAATACTGTAAAAGCAGGGTAAGCACTCGCGGGCATCACATCTAAGAAGGCATCATGATGCATACGTTCCCGGAAACAAGAAGTCCCATATGTTGATCAGTGAAGTCACCCAGACTGAGACCAATCGGTGAGACGATAAGATAATTCAAACTCGGAAAGGTGGTGTTTGGCACTTGACATTTTTTTCTTGAATTCTCTTAACACTGTTAGTCAATTCTCAAAAGGGGGCTAGAACAAGTGAGAGTACTTATCTATTCCTTTTCCGGTTTTCTGCCATCCTTCGTTCTTTGTTTCGATTCTGGTTGTCTCGATCTTATCGCCAAGTGGGTTTCACGTGCTCGCCTGGGCTGGGTGCTATCTTTCTGCTAAGGTCTTACGTCAATGATCTTCTCATCATGGCTGGCGGTTAATCTTGCCGAAATCTACTGCAGTGTCATACCGGATCCTATCGTAAGTCAGCCCTCAAAAATGAGAGCTGAACTACAAAGAACTCTTGGAGCACACAGAGAGAAATTCAGGAACAAGAAAAAAACGGGGATCATTTACTTCCGTGTCGCGGGTTTTATTCGCTCTCCTAGAGCGCACCTTTCCGAGTTTGAATTTTCTTATCGTCTCACCCATTGGTCTCCGTAAAATAAATTTTCTCGAATTTATTTAATTTAACCTTAATGATCATCATCATCAAATTCCTGCCATGTACCCTCAAGGGGGTATACAGGATATGATAGTACTACATGAAAAAAATTACATCATTACTAACTTCCTATCTACAATTTTCCTCCAAATTAGTCTATTACTTGTCAAGTCTCCAACATTATCAGATCTTATATTTCTATCGTCTAAAGCACTTTGTACCATATCAATCCACCTTAATGATCAAATAAGTATAATTTGATAATATGAATGAAACAAGTTGAAAATAGGAGAAAATTGCTGGCATTGTTGGCTGAGTGGTTAGAATATCTGCTCTCCAACCAACAGACTTCATATTTGAATCCTGTCACAGACATGGATAATTATGATTGTCTATTTTATTGTAAATTTATTTTTCTGGTGAGAAATAAATTTTATTGCTCAGTGTGAGGCCCCTCCCTCCCCTTATTGGAACCCTGAAGTGTCATGAACAAGTTCCAAGTTTGATAGAGCAGGGTTCCAGATTATGTAAAAAATAAGAAATAATATATATATATATATATATATATATATATATATAATGAGCCTGCTGACTCATCACTGACATCTTATTGGACAGCTTCGAAATTGTCAATAACCTTTTAAAAACAACATTTTTTTGCCAAATCTAGCTAAACTACTAAAGGGCTTGATATGACAATTACCATCCTTTTGTTAAAACTCAACCATTTTGTTTTGAGTATCAGCAATATTATTCTTGATGAACATGACATTTTAACAAGCTTTGATGTAATTAATTTGTTTACCAATGTTCCTACTGGTGATCTACTTGCACTGCTACAAGATAAATTCTCTAAGAAGGTTATGTCACTCCTCAAACACTGTATTTCATATGGATACTTCAAATATAAAATTACAATATACAAACAGAACTCTAGTCTAATCTAGCCATGGGCAGTCCTCTTTTGTCAGTTTTAGGAAATCTTAATATGGAAACATTCAAAAATAAGGCCGTAGGAGAATACCATCATAAACCAAAATTATGGAATAGGTATGTTGATGATATATTCTTAGTCTGGAACCATGAACTACATTCACATCTGCTTTTTCATGGGTACCTGAATCATTAACCCCCTAACATAAAATTCACCTATGAATTAGAATCTAATGGTTCACTCCCATTTCTGGACATTCTACTAAATAAGGAATCGGGTAAATTCAAAGGTTCTTTATTTTGAAAGCCTACACATACTGACAGATATCTACATGCCTCTTCTCATCATCATTATTATTATTATTATTATTAAGAGAGACCTCCAAGGAGTCAGACTCATCGAGGGAGACTCTTTATAGACCGAAAAAATTGAGTATTATTTTCACATGACAAACTAGCCAAATAACTTCAACATTTCAGAAACACTTTCCTTCAAAATGGCCATAATGATCATACCATCTAAAGACTACTCAACAAACATGAGACCAGAGAAATTTCTAATGAAGTAAAAATCAGAGGATTCATCATACTCCCATATATTAGCTCTGTTTCCATAAAACTAGAAAAATAATTAAGGAATATAAAATTAAAGTAGTGTTTACCCCCCTTTATCAAGATGAGATCACTATTCCAATCTGCAAAACCTTGGCATAGCTACTTCAATATCCAGGTCTTTATTTAGGTCTCATCAGCAAGACCTCAATAAAGGTTGATGATCTTCTCTACCCAGAAGAGAAACAAGTACCAAGGTTGAAGTAATGCAGAAGTCATATATGTGTTTCTCATATATGAATCTGATCTACAGACTTGGGAACTCCAAATTGCTGCAAAACAACCAGGTTAAAGATAATCCTAAGGAAGACCTAGGTTATGTTCAATAACTGTGTGCAACTAGAAATAATAAAAATTAGTGATGATGAAATTGAACAAGTGAGTCATTACATATACTTAGGACAAGTGTTTATTTTGTAAAACAATATGTGCTGGTATATTATGTATATGTGTAAAAAAATTACACATTTACCTAGTACCTGTATGTTAAAATGTCACTATTAATATAAAGGTGCAGGTACATCATATCATTGCATTCCATCCAAAAAATAAATAAATAAATAACTGCATAGAATTATGATATCAGGGGAACAAAATGCCATGGAAAAATCAAAAGAAGGAATACTTAGCTGGAAAGCATTTGGAAAATTATTGTCGGTATTCAGAAGATAATTACCACTGTGCCAAAAAAAGAAAAGTTTTTAACCAGTGCATTCTCCCTAAATTGACATATGGCTGTGAAAACAGCCATATGTCAATTTAGGGAGAATGCACTGGTTAAATTGACATATGGCTGTGAAAACAGCCATATGTCAATTTAGCCACAGCCATATGTCATGGATATTAAATATAAAGGAAACTCAAAAACCAAGAACAACACAATTTTGTACAGAGAGGTGTTTGTCTGATATCACAAGACTCGATGACTAAAGGAATATTTGGATAAGAAATTAAATCAAGATCTCTGACATTATAGAAAAAGGGAAACATGTGAAGTAGCAATGGGCTGGGCATATTTCTTAAAGATGAGATAGCTGTGGAGAAAAAAGATTATTAAATATATTGGATTCCATGCGAAAAAAAATGTGCACTACACCGACCAAATTCATGAAGGATTGATGAAATCCTGAGATTTATAGGTGTAGCATGGGGAAGAAAAGTCATTGACAGACAGTCTTGGAATCATCTGGGATGATCTTCATCCAGAAGGACTGATAATGATTGATGATGATAATTGTATATCCAAAGATTTAGAGAAATATGGCAATGATTTCCAACTCAAAGATTAACAAACTAATAACTTATATTATGGTTTTATTATACTTCTCAGAACATCTTAAGAACCACTGATACAAAAGACCTCATTCTTGTTTGTCTATACAACGTTCTCTGAAAGTCAGACATATACTATCATGCTGTTAACACGTTCGCTGCCACGCTACTTTGGCATGGTCTGTTCCCCTACGCCGAGCAGTTTTACTTCTTCAAGGTCAGTACGATAATCTCGTTACCGGAGGTAAACGTCCTACGAGTATACTCGTAGTTGGCTTGTACAGAGCATATACGGTCTATGAGAATACACAGTTTTGATGCTGGCCCCACAAGCCAAGCATTTTCACTTCTTCAAGGTCACTACAATAATCTCGTTCCCGGCGGTAAGCGTCATACGAGTATACTCGTAGCTGGCTTGTGAAGCAGGTTTACCCACTACAAGTATACTCGTAGTTGGCAGCGAACGTGTTAAATAAGTAGAGAAAGATACCTTCAATTAGAGCAGCATTCCAATGCACACATGACTTTTCTCTGCTTGAGCTTTTATAGTACTGCCTGGTCCTTCAATTCTAAACTTTGGAACATTTTGCTAGCCACACAATATCTTACATATTTTTCCCAGTTTTCCCATAACTATTGTTCAGCCAATTTTACACACAACTTTCTTATATTTTTTTTGTATTTGCTAAGGACATATGAAGACTACTAAGCCAGGTATTCACAACATGATTTTTCTTTTCAGGATTGCCTCTTTAACTTCTTGAATTTATGAAGTTTTAATTGAGTTATTTTATGATTATCTTTTTAATCCTAGCATATAACTTCACATGCTTTCTCAGCTCAATTAATTTTTCTTCAGATTTTGCCTCTGAGAATTAGGATTTGTTTCTTTTTTTTTAATGCTTTCACTTTTTCTCCAATAATGTTTTTATATTTAATTGTATCCTATTGTATTTTTTTAAAAAAATTATAATGTAGATTAATTATTAATTATAATAAATTAATATTTCCAGTATTTTAGTAAAGTAAAATTGCCATCATCAAGATACAAAGTATAATATATGTGCACACAGCCTGATAATGGACCACTGACAAGTGCTTACCAAATTTGGGGCAGTTTCATGTAATCAAAAGGCTGACACATTCTAAGAATAATCTGTCATATTTATATTTGCTGTATTGCAGTAGAGTGGCTTCTTCTAGCATATTTTAGGGTCCAAAGCATGGTTGCATGTCTTGAGTGACTGTAGTGGTGGAACCAGTATAATCTTTGTATTTGGCACTTATGCTATTGTCTCTCCTTGTTTTGTCCTAATAGGACAATTTGCAACCAGGAACCTAGGTAAACATCTGGCAGGTCTAGGGGTTGTGGCTGGTCTTTATTGGAGCAGGTAAGGGATGCAAGTTTTCTATATTGTCTGTAAGTGGGTGATTATTGTATTTTTTTAGGATTTTTGTTAGTTTTTCTGTTGTACCCTAGATATATGGAATAGTGAAAGATTTAGTGTAGTCTGTTCCAGAGGTGGAGGGGGTTTTAATATTTTTTGAATTTGATGGAAATTGTGTAGCCATTAGCTAAGAAAATGTTGAGAATGTGGTTGGGTTCAGTAGTGAGAGTGCTGTTAACAGAACTGATATTGAATTTGGCCTGTTATATATGCTTAATATCCATTTAAAATGGCATGTAATCAAAGTGCCAAGAAAGACAGACTGTTGTTTTCCTTTTCTAAGGTGAACTGTATCCTGTGATGTTAGTTATTTAGATGTGTTAAGAAAATGTTGGGAATATCCAGGCCATATGGTCAAATGGAGAACTCATCATCTACATAGTGTAGATAACGAGTTGGGTTTATGCAGTGGTATGTTGGGACGTTTTATTTACTAAACAATGTCAATATTCATTAAAACACAAACACGTTATCAAAACTCCAGAACTGGGTATTTGAATAAACAATAATGCCTTATTTTTCGGCGAATTTCCAAGAACTTGCAACATTAATTTCTTGGAAATGCAACACTGTTGCACTATCGATAAATTCAAAAATTCGTCGCGACGGCTACAGTCTCTGGTCATTTGATCGATTACGAGTGGTAATATTAGTGTTACATTTTTTTTGTTCAGGATTTCATTTGATAATAGGTAAGTTGTAGGTAATATGGAAAATTTTCTTTAATATGTTTTTATTTCGTTTTTTTCTTTTTTTTTTTAATAATTAAAATAATTATTGAAATTGCAACATTGTTGCACTATCGATAAATACAAAAATTCGTCGTGCCTGCTAGTCTCTGGTCATTTGATCGCCTTTAAAAATTTTAAATTTTTAAAATTTTCAATATATTTTAAAGAAAATTTTAAAATTTTCTTTAAAATATGTTTTTATTTTGTTTTTTTCTTTTTTTTAATAATTAAAATAATTTTAATCAGGGTTAGAGTTTTGCAGTTGAAAAAGCAGATAACCGTTAGTTGATAAAATGAAATAGAACGAAACTTCTTAAACATTAAAAGGACAAAATTTGAAGAAGCAGAAACAAAGACATCTGAGATACAATAGAACTTTGTGAAGAATCAAATTTTTCATAAAGCGAGCCAGTTGTTAAAAATTTATCAACACACCACTGGATGTAGTTAAGGGTTATCTAGAGGAAGCAGTATTAAATTGTATATGTAGGGTAAGGTGTATTAATTGGGTAGGAGTTAGAAGGATGAGGAATATCATTATGCACAAGCTGCAGAAGAAGAAAAAGCTGGACTGGTTGGCCGAGTGGTTAGCATATCTGCTCTCCAGCCAAAAGGCTGTGGGTTCAAATCCCACTGTGAGAATGGATGTTTGTGATTGTCTGTGAAAGTACTAGTGGTCAGCGGTAGATACCATTAGTGTAGATGACGTAGTGGTGGAGATGGAGAGTTGTAGAGCAGATGCCCTTCCTCCATGAGTCTTTGGACTCCCTGGAGGTGTTACATAATAATAATAAAGATAAAGGTAACCAGGAAACTCATGAACAGTATAATAAAGATAAAGGTAACCAGGAAACTCATAAACAGTACATGGCTCAGGCAGAAAGGTGACTAGCATGGCAAAAAAAGGCAAAATTAGATCATGAGAGGAAACTAGCTGAGCAGGCCAAAGGAAATACCAGAGTTCTTACATTATGTGACAAACAGAAGAATGACTATGGAAAATTAACATTAATGAGTGATGATGGTCACAACGAGAGAGAAGTAAATAAAATCGTAGTTACTGAGTGACCACTTTGCAAGGGTATATCATCATAGTGACATTACTGCTTTAACCTATGCGACAGACACTAATGGGAACAGAGGTGGATGAATTGGAGGGTTTTAGGATATTGTAGAAACTTAATTTAAATAGTACTGTGGGATTAGATGTGATATCATCTAGGATTTTGTGAGAATGTGCAAGGGAACTGGCAATGCCTTTGGCTAGGCTCTTTAAGTCTCAGCTCTGGTAGAGTTCCAAGGAAGTGAAAAGCAGGCAAAACAGTAGCAAATTATAGACCAATCAGCATCTCAGGTATGGTGGTAAAAGTACTAGAAAAATTGGTTAAAAACAGAATTCAAGAATGGGTAGATAAAAATATGATACTTTTTGAGGGTCAATATGGCTTTGTGAAGGGTCGGTCATGCCTTAGTAATTTACTAACTTTTTATAACAGAGTAACAGCCGAGTAGGATAAAGGAAATGGCTACGTGATGATTTTGCAGGGCATTGCAAAAGCATTTGACAGAATACCACATGGAACTCTGTTATTCAAATTAGAACAAATGGGGATGATATGACACTGGTTAAGTGGATAAGAGGGAGGCTGCTGGACAGATAACAAAAAGTGGTATATGGAGGAGTAGAATCGAGGCAAAAACAGGAGGCTAGTGGCACATCACAAGGTTTAGTGCTGGGACCATTGCTGTTTATTCTGTACATAAATGATATAGGAAATAACTCTGAAAAGAAATCTTCAGTTGTTTACTGATATTGAAATTAGGTAGCGTAATTGTTAATCAAGATGATGTGGAGTACTTGCAGGATGATTTAAATAGGCTGTCAGTATATGGGCAAAAATTAATGGGTGTAAGTTTAATTCAAGAAATGTAATGTTATGCATTTTTGGATAAACAGATTACAAGCTATGTATCACATTGCTGGCACTGTACTCCATGAAACAGATGAAGCTAGAGATTTAAGGGTGGTGGTAGACAGAGAGTTAAAGTGTAGAAGACATATTGCTAAGGTAACCCACAAGATTATTTGGCTATTGAAGAACACATTAACAAGTAGAGATAAGTAAGTTGTTATTCCTCTTTGTAAGGCCTTCATATGCCCACATCTGGGCTACTGTGCTCGAATATATTTCACTGGGTTTGTTCAGGATGAGGAAGCGGTGAAGAGGATTTAGAGGTGAGAAAGATGGTGAGTGGCTTGTGAAATATTCCATATCAGGATAAACTGAAGGAGTGTGGATTGCAGAAGTTGGTTGATAGGAGAAAATGAGGGGATATGATAGAAACATTTAAGTTGCTTAATGGGTTTTATAGGACAGATGCAGGGGAGTGGTGAGGGTTGTGAGGACTACATTTTTTGCTTGGAGAGTTGTGAATGAGTGGAATGGGTTCAAAGAGAGGTATGATAGATTGAGTAGATAGATTGGGTCTCTCACGATGAGTCTTTGGACTCACTCCATGGAGGAACCCTATAATAATATTTACATGGAATAAAAGATAAATCACACAAAACACAATAACTAGCAGTATACATGACTAAGGTGGTGTGATTAAAAATAAAACAACTGAAAGGGCAACAGACATGAGAATAATTACAAGAGTGAACACAGCTCTAATGACAGAATCATTATAAAAAAAAAACTTAAACAAAATCAACTCTATTGTATTAAAATATAAAGTTATCAAAATTTATTTTGAATTAAAGTGGTGCTTACCTTTACATGTCCTGTTCATATGTGAACAAACATACTAATGGAAGCACAAGATATATTATCATGGAAAAGAGATGATGCCTGGTCTACAGATTTAACTTCATTAATATTGAAGGCACTAATGAATTTTTCCAAAAGCACACTGTCACAACGTGGATCCAGTGGACACTGAAGAGGCTCCAAACTCTGAAGAACAGATGGAGAAGACCTTGTTTAAGAACTTGAGGTCAGTGGGCAGGATTCTAAAAGATTTATAAAATTTATAAATCTTTTAGAATTACTTTTATCTTTTAGAATAAATCTTTTAGAATTTATAAATCTTTTAAAATTACTAGGCAATGAAAGTTAAATTGAATTTAACTTTCATTGCCTAGTAATTAAAAGCCAAGAATTTTTGAAACAATTACTTAAAAGAAGTAATGCATTTTGTTCATCAACTTATTTGTCTGGGCATCTTGTCTGCACAAAACTGTTAATTCAGTGAGTGTTTCAATTAAAATACTATGAAACAAAAATTGAGTAAAACAAAAGGTGATTTAAAGCAGCATTTTAACAAATACATGAAAGAAGCATTCAGTAGAGAAAATAATTGTTATATGACACTCTAATTTTTTTGATTCCTTTCTCTGTTGATTCCTCTGTAATCTTTTTTCGGTGACAGATTAGAAAATAATCACGTTCGTTCACTTTTCTCCTTTTCTAAAAGGAAAAACTTAAGCCTTAAGAGAGAACTGTTTTCTAGCAAGAGAGAGAGAGGGAGAGAAAGAGTTGTAATACAGATTTTCATTTTTAATGTTTACATGTTACTTGGTAAAGGAAACAGGAATGTATAAGCAACAAAAACTGAAGGAAGTTATTATTATTCAGGCCTCCATGGAGTCAAAAGACTCATCGTGGGAGGTCGTTTTTAGGAAAAACAAAGTTTATCATACCACTCCTTGAACCCATTGATCGTTCCCACTCCAACAGTCTTTTTGTCAACACAAAATTTATAGTATCACTCCTTAAATTCATCCACTGTGCACGTTCATTACCTTTCAGGCAACGCATTTCATGCTGCTACCAATTTCCACTCAAATTTATTTCTTACCCTTTTACTCGCCACCTTTTGCAATTTCCAGGAATGGTCATTGCTCCTTTTTCTTCATTCTATCGTATGAAAAATGTTCTCCATGTTAATACGATAACTGTTCGACAGCTTACATGTCTCTATCATATTCCTCTTCCCCCTTCTACCCACCAAACTCTGCAGTCTGTGTACCCTCAGTCTATTCTCATAATAAACATGATACAGTCCTGATATTTTATTATTCATCTCTGCACGGTTACCTTCTCTTTTCTTTTTTTCTGCACATGGTGGGTTGAGTTCCTCAAGGACGAATTTTTGCCATTTCTTTCTGTGTGCTGTCTTTTTATGAAGTTCTATTATAGAGTTTAGGTGGGTGCTTTCAAATGTTATCAATCCATTTCTTTCTTTGTCTTCCTCTGCTGGGCTGTCCTTCAATTTTACCCTTTAATATGTTTGATAGTTATTCAAATTAAGTGGATATTGAATAAAACATCATTTCTTAGATGAATAGAGAAACTACAAGAGTTTCATGCCAAATATATAGAGACCATAAAAGTTTCGGCAGAATATAAGCTGACCTTACATGACAGGGAAACTTGTAGTAAAGGTGGATTAAGGTGTGATCACTGTCCTTAGTATTTTCCCATAACGTAAAACACATCTCTAAGGAGATGTATGATGTTATACATTATGGAGGGAAGTCACTACCCAGACCAGTTTCAACCTTTTTTTGAGGTCTCATCAGTGGGAGCCAGACAAAGAATACTCAGGATGAAGTGATGTGGAACTTATACTTTACCATGCGAGTTGCTAAAAAAGGTGTCACATTACAAAGGCACCAAAAATTACTGAAAAATAGAACCAAAAGGCTTCTTCGATGATGGAAAATCTTGGCATGAACCTCTTGTAGTTTCTCTCGGCTAAAAAATAAAGTTGGATTCGATATCCACTCAATTTGAATAATTTTGCATCGCCAAAGTGAAGCCTTTTGGCTCTATTTTTCAGTAACGTTTGGTAGTCTTTCTGGGTTCATTCTTGAAACATGTCCAAACCAGCTTAGTTGCCTCTTTTTTAGTGCTGTAATTATTGTTTCTTTAAAGTTAAGTTCTTCTCTGACTTTTTCGTTTGTTTTTCATTCTGTCCAGTTTGTTCGAATGATTTTTCTTAGGCATTTCATTTCAAAAGCATTGGGTTTATCCATTTCTTTTTTCTTTAAGATCCAGCATTCTGAACCATAGAGTACTGTGGGAATTATCATTGTTTTATATATCTTTAATTTGAGTTCTTTGCTTAATCTTTTATTGTTCCATATTTTCTGTAGTCTGTCCATTGTTATCCATCCATTATTGATTCTGTTTGATGGTTTCAAAATAGTCTAGATTTTCAGTGATTATTGAACTGCTTTACTTGTTCTATATTATTGTTTTCTATTTTCATTTGGATTGATTCCCTTTTTCTTCCTATTAGCATTAGTTTTGTTTTATTAAAATTGATTTTCATATCATATTTGTTACTTGTTTGATGGAGCTTGGTCAGGATATTTTCTAATTTTTCTTGGCTGTCTGTAGTGATATCTATATCGGCATACTTTAAAAGTGCTATATTTCTTCCATTTACAGTTATGCCTTGACACACCTGTAGTCCTTCATCTACTACTTCTTTAGATTGAATAAATATGGTGACAATGGACAGCCTTGCCTAACTCCTTTAAAAGTGGTATATTTCTTCCACTTACAGTTATGCCTTGACACACCTGTAGTCCTTCGTCTACTACTTCTTTAGATACAGGTTGAATATATATGGTGACAATGCCTAAGGAATTAGGGAAAGGAGTTAGGCCTTGCCTAACTCCTTTCTTTATTTGTTTCTATGTTTTTTGTAATTCACAACTGTGTGCTTCTGAATAGCAATTCTTGATACAATTTAATAAGTATTTGTCAAACCCTTTGTTTGCAGGTTCATGTTTTCTAGAATTTTAATAAGTTTGCTTTCTGTTTATTGAGTCAAAAACTTGTTTGTTGTCAAAACATTAGTAGAGTTTTTTATTTTTGTCTCTCATAAGACCTGCTAATCTGTTTAATGTGAAAATTGCATCTATTGTACTTCTGCTATGTTTAAGTCTGTTTTGAAGAATCCTGATAAGTATTTTTAGCAGTGGATTAGAAGTGCGATAAGTCTATATTTAGTGCAGGATCTGACATCTCCTATTTTGTGGATCGTTATGATCTGGCCTGTTCTCCATTCAGTTGGAGAATTTCCTTTCTTTAGTATTTTGTTGAACAGTTTACTTAGGTAATTTATTATGCTTTCTCCCCTTTTTCTAGAAGTTCTTTCTGAATGTTGTCTATGCCTGGTGCTTTATTATTTTTCATTTGTTCGATTGCTCTATGTATTTCTTAATTTAGGATTTCTTAATACCTTTTGTGTCAAAAGTTTCTTCTCGGTTGAAGGTATTTTCAGCTGCAAATATTTCTTTAAAATGATTAGTCCATATTGTTTCATGGCTACTTGTTGAGGTTCCATCTTTTTGCAATATTGAAACTGGGTTCAGTGAGTATGTCATAGTTCTCTTTAACTATTTCATAAATGGTCTTAGTTCATGTTTTTGTATGCTTCTTCACATATTCCTGCTTTTTCTTCTAAATATGTGATTTTTGCTAATCTGCATTTTTTGATTATTTCTTTTTTCAAATTTTTGTGTAATATTCTATTTTCTTCATTATCTTCTTTTGAGATTAGTTTTGGATATTCTTATTTTCTCCCATAAGTCCAAAATCTCAGGTGTAAGCCAATCTTTATTTATTCTTTTCTGGTAGCCTAGGCATTTTGTTGCTGTTCCTTTAATAATTTCTTTACCTTTCTTCTAAGACTCCGAGACTGTATCTAAAGCAAGTTATTTAATTTTTCTTTTAATGCTCTGTGATAGTTAGATCTTATCAAGCTATCGTTGAGTTTTGACATGACTATCTTCTTTTGTTTTGGTGGTTTATTCTCTTTCTTTTGAAACTGAATTCTAGTGTGACTGATAGTAGTTCATGGTCTGTATCCATGTCAATCTTTCTTAATGTTTTGACATTTTGGAAGGAAGGTTTCCATTTCTTATTAACTATTATAACTATTATATAACGATTATATAGTCTATACAGTTTTTGATTTGGTGATGTCCAGATGTATTTGTGTTGTGGCCTGTGGTAGAATGAGGTATTTGTGATTAATAGTCGAATTATTTTGCAAAAATTAATCAAGTTCTCTCCTCTCTCATTCATCTCTCCATGATCAAATTTTCTCATTACTTCTGTTTTATCTTCAGACCGATCTTTGCATTAAAATCTCCCATAATAATCAGATCTCTCTTATATTCTTACTTTACACCGGGATGTGCAAGGGATAAAGGTTACTTTATTATGATGAGTTGAGTTTAGACAGCAAGCAGAATAATGAATTGTGTGATAGCAAAGTGTGTGATAAGATGGGAGTACAATTTTTATTTATAGCATGTATTGGAGAGGAGAATGGAATTATACAGATGTGATGGATTTATTTGAATGGCTTTGGAGTAAGAGCACTGGAGAAACCGTTGCTAGATGGAAGTGCAGTGTGTTGTGTAAGCAAGAGATCAGGAGTAAGAGATGAAGTGAAAGAATGAGAGAGTGTTACTGAACACATGGAAGTGCTTGGAAATGGAAACAGTAATACTGCAAGCAGGGCCACGCTAGGCTGGACATCGCTTGCCTGCAAAGCTGAAATGGGCACCCCCAAACAAATGGCAATTTATTTATTTATTTTTATCATAATCATGTGGAAAGAATTTACAAGAATTTTTTGTAAATTTGTAACTAACTTTTTGTAACTGTAAATTTGCAGCAATTATATTGACTTACCTAATTATTATTACTAATTTCGTTTACAAAAATTTAAAGAAAGGATGAAACTTCATACTAACACTTTGAAACGGCGCCCACCTTGTAGTGGCACAAGTCTGCAATGCCGGCCCTGACTGCAAGAGATGAAGAGAGAGAGAATTGGAATGCAAGAGGAAGAGGAAAATGGGGGAGCAATGGACAAGGAAACATGGCATAGGGAGAACAGATGTTGGATGTAGTAATAAATGTGTATATGGTGATAATCAGCATAGAAAGGGAATAGATCAGGTGTGAGTGAAGAAGTTGAGACAGTAGATATATGCAATAAAGAGTGATTAAGATGATTGGGCAGGGGTAGGTGTGGTTGGGAAATCACAACAAACAATGAATAAGACTAGTTATAGATCTAAAAGTAAACTGCTGTTTATTTACCAATGCCAGAAGTATCAGCAATAAGTGGTGAAATGAAATGGTTTTATTGCTTGAGCTTATTTGCCCCAAAATCATTGGAATAAGTGAAATGTGGTTTAATGAAGATGATATTCTAACAGCAGTAGAAATGGAAGGATAGTTATCACAAGGATAGGAAAGACAAGAAGGGGGAAAGGGAGTGCTCCTGATGACAGCAGAGGAATTATGTCCACATAAGGTAGACATGAAAGAGGGAAATAGTGCCAATGGTTATGAGGTGGTGTGATATGAGGTGGAGGTTGAGAAGACATTTAGTTGCATGTTGCTACAGGCCAGGGAGTCTACAAACATTACTTCATCACCCAACTGGTGATGAAGTAATGTAAAAACAACTTCAGTTAGTGAACAAAGGAATTGCAATTATTATGGATGATTTTAATTATGGCATTATACATTGGAATGAAGAGATCACATTTGGGAACATGGAAAATTAATTTCTTGAGTACTCTCCCATGACATTTACCTTTGCGATCTTGCCAAAATATGCTATACTATATGCTATAATTACTGAGATTTCTTTGAATCTTCAGCCATCTGTCATTGAGCAGTTTCTCCTCAACAAGAGAGACATTTTCCTCAGTCATCACTTTCACAGGCCGAACATCACGAGGTCATCTTTGATGCTCTCTCTTCCTAGGCAAAACTGTTTATCCCATTCCCTTATGGTGGAATATGAAGGAGAAGCTTCCCCATAAACATCAACCAATTGTTGTCTGATAGCACTTGGAGAAAGCCCTTCTTTGGTGAAAAGCACAGTATTCAATTTTTAACATTACAGCCACTTCGCATGCAATGTGTTAGTCAAACAAGTGTCTCCAATTGAATGACACAGGTCAGTCAGTTAAAACTGATACACTAAGCTCCCACATAGATGATGCTGTCACACACAGTATTTTAAACTTGCCACAAATTTTGTAAGTCAGGACAGAAACATTTTGAACCTATGTCATACTTTCGATACTAAAGCAAACATCTTGCATCATTAAAATAGTTTTCGTGTAAGTTCCCCTTGCCACACACACACATCTCCAGTCTCAAACTTTAAAATGACACCTTGCATACCTCTTCTTAAGCAAATACTAATGTCTACCTATTATAACAATGACAAAACTCACAAATTACCTATACTTTATGTTAAAACCAGTACATTTCTTGCATCCAGGAATGGGTTGATAAGAATTTTTAATGAATGTACTATGCCATTCCTTTGCTGCGCCCCCCCCCTCCCAGGAGAGGGTGAAAATATCTGTATTTCCAGAAATGCTTGGAAATATAAATAGCTCAGTCAGTATAGACGAAGCCCTTTGGGCGGAAAGACCTGGGTTCGATTCCTGTCAGTGACGTGAGGAACCTTTATCTGGTCTCTTACGACTAAAGTTGAGTTAGTCAGTCTCATATGGAGGCAGAGGGTTTTCACCCGGAAACTTGGGTTTTTTTGTCCCCAGAACAGGCAAACCAGCCCCCTGAACACACATCGATTACTGTCACGAATATGTCCCAGCTGTATGACAGTCCCGAGCCTGAATAAAATGGGGGGGAGACATTTTATTCAGGCTCGGGAATCAGATCAGATCGAAAATCAGATCAGATCACAGATTATCAATCCTATCCATAGCTTTGCCAATGACAGTACACTCCATTCCTCCTTTTCATTTTACAAGCCTTGTAGTGCTCAAGTATTAGAATCCTCAACATCTGCCATGACCAGTGACCTGAACTCAGATCTAACTATATTGCAATGGTGCAAGAAAAACCTTGTAAACTTCAATAGTACCAAAACTCAGTCATGTCTGATCTCTTTGCAAGAAAGAGTTCACATCTCTCCACCTTACCTTACCTTCACTAATACTGAGATATCCAAACACAATCAAATTTCTCTACTCAGACTGACCTGCACCCCAACTGGCATATCATTTAAACTAAAGCTTCTGCAGCAGCCCAAAAATCTTGTACTTTTATGTACAAAGCCCTACTTTATACCTTCACAGCTGCTAACTCTACACAAAGCCAAAATCTACCCAGACATGGAATATTGCTGCCATATCTAGGATGGAGGACCAAAATTCTATGTAAGACTGCTCAATTCTACATCCTTCACTCTCACATACCGATTACAATCCATCTCTCACAGATGTTCAGTTTCTGCCTTGTGTTCTTCTACAGATATTTTCATGGACAGTGTTCTGCTGAAATGACAATATAATTCCTTCACTATCTTCCAAAATCATTAAAACAAGAGCCACTACTAACCAACATCCTTTTACAGTCCATCTTGAAACTCTTTGAACCAACTTCACTACCTCCTCTTTCATTCCATCTACCTGTCCTTTGAAACAGTTGTTCTGTCTTTAAAGCAATGTGAGGGAATTATTTTGAAAAAAAACATGTTTTTTAATATATGTCTAATATTATTATTATAGAGAGCATTTTGGGAGGTGGGGTGAGAGAAGAATCTGAAGATAGAAATTATTTGGGGGGGGGGGGTGAAGAGAAGGGATTTAAGGGAAAAAAGTCAGGGGTGAGAGTTATGGGGGTTTGAGCCATTTCGACAACCGTTGTCTTCAGAACTCGTGGGAGAAGTGGATGTTATGTCATGTCAGTTAGGTGTTTCTGTTTTTGGTTTCTTGTGTTGTCTCCTACTGGTCGGAGTCATGATCTAATTTTTATGTTGTGGAGCTTGCAACTCTTGGAGATTATGCAGGATTGGTGGATGTTTATTGAGTTTTCGTCACGTTTTATGGCTATCGTTTCCAATATTCTAAGCGTTGTTTCATTGTCTTGTATGTCTAATATTATGACCTTGTCGATTTGCAGGGTATGTTTTTTATCAAGGGCGTTGACTGCTATCTCAGCTTTTCACAAATTTTTCAAAATCGGAATTATCCAACACAACTTATAAATTATGCCAACCAAACAGCTAAAACTAGGCGAACCAACCCAACAACCAAAACAAACTTCCCTACACAAAAAATTATCAAACTGCCATACATCCAGAACACATACAAAGCCTACAAATACATTTTCAAACACACTGACTATAAACTGATGTTCACCAAAAACCAAAAATTGGCAACACTTCTAAAACCTACAAAACCTCACACACAAAAAAAAAAAAAAAATTTATTTATTTATTTTTTTTTTATTATCCCATGGTATTATTACACCAGATCATAGATAATATGGGACGGATAATAGAGGTATATGTGACTTTTAAGGTTTTAGCATCGGCTCCCCACTCTTTAATTGAGATACTTTTCATGATATTTAGTCTTTTTTTTTGCTCTGACTACAACATTGTTGATATGTTTACTGAAGCTTAGCGATGGATCTAGAATAACACCAAGGTATTTGGGATTTTCATTAAATGTAATTAGTTGACTGTTTAGCTTAATCTTTGATCTCCACTTTCTCAGGTGGTTATTAATAGTAAAAACACAGATTTCTGATTCAGCAGGGTTAATTGTGATTTTTTGGTTGTCACAGTATGTAGCTAAACTTTCAATGGCTTTGTTTAAGTGACCTTCTGCTGTTTCTAGGTTGTTGTGACTGAGAATAGGACCATATCATCAGCAAACATAGCTATCTTTGTTTCTTTATTTATATTTTTATTGAAGTCATTTAAGTAAATGGAAAAAAGGAGTGGGCTCAAAATGCTACCTTGAGGGAGTCCCTGTCTTATTTTCACTTTCTTGGAAAAGGTATTATTTATTTTAACTCGAATTGTTCTATTTCTTAGAAAGTCAAAGATCCCCTCTATTCCAATATGACAAAGTTTGGAAAAGTTTCTACCTCCACACCTTGTCAAAGGCATTGCTAAAATCTATAAAAGCTGCAATGGTGAATTTGGTAGGTTTGGTCTGGAAGTTATCTTGAATTGTCTGGGTTAAGTAGAAAAGTTGATCAGTTGTTGAATGATTTCTTCTAAAGGCAGCCTGAAAATGTGGTAGTATATTATTTTTGTTTAGATAGTAATTCAAACATTGGAGTATCATTTTTTCCATTAATTTGCCTGGAATTGAAGTCAGTGAAATTGGTCTATAACTTCCTGGTTGGTCTTGCAGTTTGTAAAATCTTTAAGATTGGTATGATTGTGGCTGTCTTCCAGTCTTTTGGAACTTTTTCTTGTTTTAGGCTATTGTTGAATAGGCAAAGTAGCCAATCTAGGGCTAGGGAAGGAAGATGTTTGATCATAATTCCTTGTATGTTATCTGGTCCATATGATTTATTTATATCTAGTCTCTCCAAGGCATCTCCCAATTCAGAGATTGTAAATGGATCCCAGAATAGTTTGTTTTGATATTTTGAGGAGTTTGCAGCGTTTTTCTGCTGTCGAGTCTGTTTTGATATTTGATGGTCTTTCCTAGTATCCATTTCTAGTTTGCTTATATTTTGAAAATGAAAGGCCAAGGAATTTGCAATCTCCCTATCTCCAATTTTGATATTTTTATCTGGATCTTTTAGCATGTCAGTCTCACTTGCCTTTGGTAGGTCTCTTTGTAAATTAGCAGTCAGTTTCCAAAGTTTGGTATCTGAAGTGTTTGGATTTAAGTTGTGGTAAAATTCTTGTCACCTAGTTCTTTGTAATATATTATATTTTTGTTTAATTTCAGCATTTATCCTGTTGTACTCGATCCTGGTTTCTGGAGAGCTTCCAATTTTTAAGATGTTAAATAATTCATTTCGTTTAGTTATTTTACTGGCAAGTTCCTGGTGAACCTTTGTGTAGTTTGAAATAACTTTTCTCCTGTAGCTCTTTTGGACACTTTTCTTTGCTGCATTTAGGATAGTTTTCTTCCAAGTTATATAGTCTTTGTCTAAGTCATCATGGTATGTGTGATCTTTCAGCATTTTACTTACTTCATCCTTGTATTTCTCCCAATTTGCCTTCTGAAAGTTCCGAAGAAATTTTTTTTGGGGTGGGTCTAGTCATTTTTGGGTTCAGATTGATTAAAACTGGAGTATGGTCGCTTCCTACTGGTTCCAAAACAGACCAAATAGTTTTGTAGAACACCACAACGTTGTTTACAAATTTCCCTGTCAAAAAGACTGTGATATCACCTTCACAGGTTCTACCATCAGGTCTTTATGAACAAGACTACAAGAACACTTCTGTGACTGTAACATCCCTATTCCAGAACATTTAAACAATTAAAAACACAACAACCAAAAATAAAACAGGATACAAAGTACAGGAAAAAGCGAGATAGCAGTCCACAATATTAGACATACAAGACAATGAAACAATGATTAGAATATCGGCAATGATAGCTATAAATCAATAAACGTCCACCGACCCTACATAATTTCCGAGAGTTGGAAGCTCCACAACATAAAAATTAGGTCATGACTCCAACTAATAGGACACAACACAAGTACACCACAGACAGAACCATCTAACTGACATGACATAGCATCCACTTCACCGGAGAGTTCCAAAGATGACAGTTGTCGAAACAGCTCACATCCTGTAACTCCCACCCTTGACTTTTTCCCTTAAATCCCTTCTCTTCCCATCCCCCCCCCCAAAAAAAAATTTCTATCTTCAGATCTTTCTCTCACCTGCCCTCCCAAAACACTCTACCCACCCTTAATAATAATAATATTATACATATATTAAACAACCTGGGTTTCTTCAAAATAATTTCCACACATTGCTTTACTCACTTCCCCCTAAAAAAAACCCTTCCTTTAACAGCTTAACAGCACATGAAGGCACATCGCCAGAATAAGGAGACAGAAAACAGCATCAAAAAAAGGTATACTCAAAATTTCTCCTATTTCTATATTTCATATATTAGTTTTGATTCAGTAATGCCCTAGAATTTTGGGTAAAGAGTCAATGACATTATAAAAAAGGGGGATACTCATAAACGAAAGTGGGCTATATTAGCCATTAAAATAATAACTTAAATGTTTCTCTCATATCCCCCTCTTCTCCACTATTAACTAATTTCTGTAACCCACAAACTCAATCTCTCAATGTAGTGAGCATTCATAACACTACTCACCTCTTAATCTTTTCTACCACTTCCTAATCTCCAAGGAATCCAAGCAACCAGACCTCAGCACAGTAATTCAAATGTGGATGTATCAATGCTTTATAAAGTAGAACAGTGACTTCTTTATCTCTGCATTTTAGTATGTTCATTAATAATCAAGTAATCCTAAGAGCTATCTTGGACATCTTAGCAATATTCACTATGAACTTAACTTTGCTATCCACCAACACCCCCAAGTCCCTAGACTCATCAATCTCCTGATGCACAATGTGGCACACAACTTGTAATCCTTTAATCTTACATTAAACTGTCATCTATTATCTTTTGTCCATATTGCCAGCTTATTTAAATCATCCTGCAGGCTCTCTAGATCAACTGCATTAATTATTACACTACGTAAGTCTGCATCATTAGCAAACAACAAAATATTTCCCTTCAATTCATTTCCTATATCCTTTATGTCCAAATTAAATAATACTGGTCCGAACACGGAAACTTGGAGCACACCACTGGTCACCTGCTTACTCCTATACTCTGCTCCTCCATACATTACTTTTGGTATCTCTCCATGAGCCATTCTCATATTCACATCACCAGTGTCTTAAAAGTCCAGCAGTATAACTGTGTAGCCATTCTCCTTGTCCAACTTAGCTGTCACTCTATTATAAAAAAAGTTAATAAATTACTAAGACAAGACTGACCTTTAACAAAACCACATTTCCCCTATAGAATATCATATTCTTATCTACATATTCCTGAATTGTCTTTATCCATCATCATCATGCGTATCAAGGATTTAGGCCTAGCATGGCCTGTTCCGGCCTTAGAAGTCATCGTTCAATCGTTTAAGAGGACATCCTGATTTTCTTTTTCCTAATGGCTTGTACTTTAAGGCTTATTTTGGTAATCTTTCTATTTTCATTCTTTGAACGTGTTCCATCCATTTATGTTTATATTTTTTAATTTTTTCTATTACTGGTTCTTGGTTTAATTCTTTCATAATTGGCGAGTTAGCCACTAGAGGGCTATATGGTATGTCGTGTTTGTGGATAGCTCCTGAACAGATAAGTGATATTTTGAGTAAAAATTGATGAATTTGCATAGTATTGTTTACTTTAGTATTTTAGCGAGTCTGGGTGATTTTTGTGTGTTTTTTGAGTATTTTAATAGTAAATTGATAGATACGATTATCTGTGTACATGGCTCCCATAAAGAGGAATACAAAGATGGCATCCAGGTTGCCATATTTGTCTAAAAATCTTAACTGAAAGGATTTGATTCAGTGTTAACGTTTGCGAAATGTATGCATTTGAGGAGAGGCGGTTGGAGGCTGGTTAAATGATAGTGGAGTGAATGTGTGCAAAAAGTGTAACGAATGTGAGGATTTAAAGAGTGCTTCAGGTCGTGTGACATCACTGATGAAAGTCAGAATCTAGATAACAGTGATATTCGCGAGGTAGTACCTGATAGCTGTGAGCGTGGCGTTGAAAGTGAGAATGAAGGTAAACATACAGAACAATTGAATGAATCATCAGAGAATAAAAATAATGACACTGATTCAAAGAGTGAGATCGCTTTATTACATGAAGCGATACATACATACATGGGGCAAATCAGCAGCTGGAGAGTTGCCAAAAATGTTTACCAAGCGTACCTACTAATAATCAGCAAAAGTATGATAGTGAGTGTAAACAAAATGAAAAAGCGTGTGTTGTATGGAGGTTCCTTAGTAAGAACTGTGTTAGTTGAGATTTTAACAAAATCATACCAACCCGGTGCGAACGTTAAGAATGTAAACAAGTCATTAGAATGCAAAAGCAGTGGGTGAAAGAACTGATAGTGGTGGCAGGTACAAATGACTTGAAAGGAAACAAAAAGGCTATGAGTGAGGATGTGAAGGAATTGCTTGAGGTAGCAAAAGAGAAGAGCGGGAGATTTAGGTTGGTGAGTCTGTTGCCGCGGTATGACAGTGAAGAGTATAGAAGGAGAGCCATAACTTCCAATGACTTTATGCGTGAATTATGTTTGATGAGTGGTGTGGAATTTGTGGATGTGTGAAATGAGTTTGATGGGTGAAAGGATTTATATAAAATGGATGGTTTACATTTGAATGGATTTGGTGTACGGAGACTTGAAAAGGTGTTCTTGAATATAGTGGAAGTGAATGTACAGAACCAGGGAAACTAGAGTTATTAAGGGGGGGGGGGGGTAGATATGCAGATTTTAGGGAGACAGTTGTGTGTGAATGTATGTAATATGCCCAAGCGAGTAGGAAAGACTACGAATCAGAATGGGACAGCTAGTATAAGGCATCAAAATAGAGATGGGACAAATCGGCTTCCGCAATTCATGTATACAAATGCCAGACATATTAAGAACAAGAAGAAAGAATTTTTGCCTTGATTGGCACTTCCAGACCACAGGTTATTGGCATTAGTGAAACATGGCTGACAGAAGATGACACAGCTAGTGGGACTGAATGTGAGGGGGGTATGGTGTGTTCAGGAGTGACAGGGAGATTAAAATGGGGGAGGAGTGTTATTGGTGATAGCTGATGAGCTACAGCCAAGAAGAATAGAAGTTGAACTGCAGGATAGAGAAAAGAGCACATTTGAGGCTATTTGGTGTGAGATTGAAACTAGCAGAACTAAATATACAGTTGGGTGCTGCTATAGACCAGGTGATGGAATAGATGGTGGAGAT
Organism: Typopeltis vanoorti; assembly: GCF_054136105.1. NCBI lineage: Eukaryota > Metazoa > Arthropoda > Arachnida > Uropygi > Thelyphonidae > Typopeltis > Typopeltis vanoorti. The sequence goes on along the minus strand of NC_143549.1, from coordinate 191,602,088 downwards.
AGTATGCATAAGCAAATAGAAGAAATGAGCGGAAGGAGGGTAATTATTATGGGAGATTTCAATTATGGTAACATTAATTGGAAGGAGGAGAGGACACATGGTAGGAAGGAATTGGATTTTATGCGGTTATTAAGGGATAACTATCTGCGACAGCATGTAATGGAAAATACTAGGCATCAGAGAGTGCTTGACCTGGTAATTGCATCTGAGAATTTGGCTGTACCGAATATGACCACATTGCCACCAGTTGGTGAGAGTGATCATAGGATCTTGACTTGGGAGGTGGCTAGAGGTGTGGAATTTACAATTAAGACAGGGTACATGTGGAATTATTGGGCTGGTAAGTATGACAAGCTTAGGAGATTGATTGGTTCAGTGCCATGGCATGTACAACTGCAAAGGCTAGAAGTTGACAGTGCATGGGAGGGGGTTAAGAAGTGTTTGCATGAAGCAATGGCTGACTGTATACCTAGAGTCCAAATAATAAATCAAGTAGGGGTTAAATGGATGAATAACACCATTAAGCTTGAGCTCAAAAAAAGAAACAACATGGAGGGAATTTAAGGAGAAAGATGATTGACAAGCACATGAATGGTATAAAGCGCAGGCCAGAAGGGCAACGAGTGGGGGAAAGAAAAGCAAAAAAGGATTACGAAAGAACATTGGCCATGCAGGCTAAAGAGAATTCTAAACAGTTTTTTCGATATGTTGCAAGTAAAAAAAATGTATATGGCGGAATTATTTTAAAGAATGCCGATGGTAGGGAGGTAACTGAATCAGTTGATATAGTTGAATTACTGAGCGAGCACTTTGCAAGAATATATCTTCCAGGTGGTGACATTGCAGAAATGAATGAACCAATACATTATACAGGAATTGTGGTGAATGAAGTGGAGGTGAGTAGTCTATTGCATAACCTGAATGTCAATACATCTGTGGGATTGGATGGTATACCAGCTCGTGTCGTACGAGAAGCAGCTAAAGAACTGTTAGTACCCTTGACCATTTTGATTAATTGGAGTCTCGGGTCTGGGTTAGTCCCGAGGGGGTGGAAAGAGGGGAAAATAGTTCCACTGCATAAAGGAGGTTCCAAGACTGCTGTTGTAAATTACAGACCGATTGGCATTTCAGGAATCATTGTTAAGGTCTTGGAGAAATGCGTCAAGAGAAGAATACAGGATTGGATAGATGAAAATGGGAAACTGTATGGGGGGACAACGTGGTTTTGTGAAGAGTAGATCATGCCTCAGTAACTTGCTCATGTTTTATAACACAGTCACGGCTGAACTGGATAAAGGTAATGGGTTTACACTGATTCTACTGGACCTTGCAATGGCCTTTGACAGGATACCACATGGAACTCTAATCAGTAAACTGGAGCAGATGGGGATGGATATAGGATTGGTGAGATGGATAGGAGGGTGGTTGATGGGGAGATACCAGAGAGTGGTTTATTCAGGAGTGGAGTCCAAAAGACAGCTTGTGACTAGCTGCAGGGTTCTGTTCTTGGACCACTACTTTTCAATTTGTTCATTAACGATATAGGAAAGGATCTGAGAGGAAGTGTTCACTTGTTTGCTGATGATGCAAAGTTAGGTAGAGCAATTGTCAGTGCACAGGATGTCAAAATTTTGCAGGATGATTTGGATAGTTTAGAGGACTGGGCTAGGGAAAATGGATGTCAGTTTAATGTTGCAAAGTGTAAGGTTATGCATTTTGGAGTGAAAAGATTAGCAGCAGTATATCACATTGGTGGAACCGTACTCCAGGAGATTGATGAGGCCAGGGATTTGGGAGTGTTGGTGGATAGGGAATTGAAGTTTAGGGGGCACATTGCAAAAGTGGCTAAATCAGCTCATCAAATCACTTGGTTGCTGAAAAATACTTTAACAAGCAGAGACAAACAAGTTATTGTTCCTCCATATCGAGCCTTGCTAAGACCCCACTAGACTACTGTGCCCAGATATGGATGCCAGGGTTTCTTCTTGATGGGGAGGAGGTGGAGAAGATCCAGACATGAGTGACCAAGATGATAACAGGTCTGTGGAATGAACCTTATGAGAACAGGATGAAGATATGTGGGTTACAAAAATTGGCTGATAGGCAAAAAAGGGATGATATGATTGATACATTCAAATTACTGAAGAGTTTTCTATAGGATTAATCCAGAAGATATTTTTGAGAATAGGACTGGTGGGAGGAGGACTAGGGACCATACATGGAAGCTGAACAAGAATGTGGTTAGAAGGGGTGTTAGAGCTAGGTTTTTTACTTGGAGTGGTAGTTGAGTGGAATAAGCTGCCAGTCTCTTGTGGGTGCTATGACCATGAATAGTTCAAGGCGAGGGGGATATGTGTGAATGTCAAATAGTTGTTCTTGACATGTCAGGGCCTCCCTTGATGTGTCTGTTGACTCCTTGGAGTTGCCCGAAATAATAATAATAATTTTTTCATTTCTTTTGTGATCAAATAGGGTATACTTTGCAGTTTTTCTCATAAACTTCATTTCTGTTGTTATTAATCTTTGTCTTTTTGTTTTATTGTCCAGATTTCGCTTCCATACATTAAGACTGGTAGGGCTAGTGTATTGTATACTTTTAGTCTGGTTTGTTTTTGAACTAGGTTTGGTTTAAATATTGAGTTAATTACACCTGTTATTTTTAAATATTTTGCAATTTTTACGTTTATATCTTTTTCATATGTGATTATACATCCTAGGTAGTTAAATAAATTCACCTGTTTTAAGATCTTGTTATCTATTACTATTTTAGTTCTTGCTGGATCTTGTCCTTTAAAGGCCATAGTTTTTGATTTCTCTGTTGATATTATCATACCATAATCTTTGGATATCTCATTTAGATATAAAATAGCTTTCTGTAAGTTATCTTCAGAATTTATAATTATTATTTGGTCATCAGCAAAGAGGAGAGTGTTTAAGGTTACTGTAGGAGAAAGTTTAATTCCTTGATGTAAATTTTTATTCCATTTTATTATTATTTCATTTAAGTAGATATTAAAAACAGTTGCTGAGAGGGGATATCCCTGTTGGACCCCTTGGTTAATCTCTCTCGTATATGATAGCTCGTGATTTAATCTTATTTGTTTTTGATTATTTTCATATATACTTGTGATAGCTTTTAGGATATAATTTGGTATTTGTCTTTCTTCTAATATGTTAAATAATATGTTTCTTTTAACTTGGTCAAATGTTTTTTCAAAGTCAATAAATGCAATATGTCTTTCTAAATTATATTCTCTTCTTTTCTCTATTATTAATTTTAGGCAAAAGGTCGGGTCTATACATGATCGTCCTTTTCTAAATCCATTCTGTACTTCTAAAATAAAGTTTTCGGAATATTTCATTAGTTTGCTATTTACGATTCTGCTATATATTTTGTAACAAGAATTTAGTATACTGATACCTCTATAGTTTTTAGGGTCATCTCTATTACCTTTTTTAAAGATAGGAATCACAATTGCTTTCTTCCATTCTATTGGGGGATACCAGTTGAGTAAATTTTATTTAAAAAGCATAAGAGTCTTTCTTTGAATCTTGTTCCTGCGTATTTATATAGTTCTGAACCTAGCTTATCTTCTCCAGGTGATTTTCCGTTTCTTGTTTCTTTCAGGCTGATTTCTAATTCTTCTTTAATTATTTCCTTTTCATTTTCATTAATTGTTTGCCAGTTGTCTTTTTTAAAATATTTGTCTGTCCACAGTTCTGTGTAGTAATTTAGAAATTCTTCTAATTTCAATTCGGTGTTTAATTTTATGTTTTCTTTGGTATCTGCATTTAAGTTTTTCAAAATCTTATATACATTTGGTCTTATTTTATATAAATCATGTTCTAAATTAGAAACAAACTAGTTCCATGATACCCTATGTCTTTTTCTGACTTCTCTTTTAGCTATGGCTCTTATTCTTTTATATTCTATTTCATCTTCTAATCTTTTACTACTTAACCATTTGTGAAAGGCTTCTTTTTTCTTTTTGATTATTTCTTTGACTGTATCATCCCAGATCTTCAGTTTTTCCTTTTTATTGAATTTTTTGGTCTTTCCTAAGCTTTCATTTGCTGCTGCATTTAGTATCATTTTTATATTAAGTCATTCTATTTCTATTTCTTCATTTTGTTTTATTTTATCTAGATATTGGTTAATTCTTTGTTCATATAGCCATTGTACATTTGTGTCATTCAATACTCTAGTTTTATAAACAAATGTTTCAATTTTTCTTTCTGTTCTTGTTACTTGTAGCCATTTAAGGTGGTAATATTAATTTTATTTTAACAAGGAAGTGGTCAATACTTATTTCATATCCTCTGTGAACTCTAACATCTAGTGAAAATTTTGATGTCTTTATCCAACTTTTCCAATACTTTTACAACCACTCCCAAGATGGTGATCGGTGTGCAATTTTCTACTGCAGTCTTAGAGCTTCCTTTATACAAAGGAATCATTTTGCCTTCCTTAGGGACCTTGTATAAGCTCAGATTTAAGTTACGTAGCCAAGTAAGAGGCACTGGCAATTCTTTTGCACATTTACATAATCTGATATTGCTTTCTTCAGAGACCCATTGATTATATATCATACAGTGCTAGCATCTTTCCCCTGCAATTTCTTATGCCATGGGATGGCTCTAAGCTGCCTCCAAAGATTATATGGATGCATAATTTGGAAACATGAAGATAGAGCAGTTTGATTTATATGTACCCTGTTTTTAAAGATGAAGTAGCCTGAATACATGAAAAATTTGCATTTCTCTTAGTGTTCAAATATGCTCACATACTGACCACTCCCATTCTGTAAAACTTTCATTGGATTTCTTGCCAAAAATGTTGCATAATTTGCTTTCTACTTCAAAATTACAAATACCAATCATAAAAATAATTATAATTACAAATAAATAAAAAATACAAAATTCATTACATCACATTAAATTTAAATTTTTTCCCTCAAATAATAAAATAGACATGAATAACCCAATCACATCACCTCATCATCATCACATCATCAATCAACATAAGCTCAATTACCGAAATCAATAAAGATCATAACAGACCAATGCACTAAGATACTGACAATTAAAAATACACATATATGGGGGGGGGGGAAAAATATATATATACACAGTGGTATCTCGCTAATCCGAACTGCGGTTCAAAAGAACAAAAAGTTTTATTTATTACGTATTATTATTTTGTGTACTATTATTTTGCCTCAAAAGTGTACTCCATTGTTGCAACCAATGGATCAGAACATAATGCAATCCATTAAATTAAAAGATCGTAAAGACCTGCTTTTAAATGTAATTTCCCAAAATTAGGACGTTACCACATCAATAAAAAAATATGAATTTGAAGGATGTAGCATTCTCAGTTGCTGATGCTTAGGAAGCCTCGAACCTGAAGCAATTTGAGTGTCATGGAAAAAACTGTGGCCTTCTAGAATTTAGCTAGATTACAATAGTGATATACAAAAAAGAGGAAATTCAAAACATGATTAACTTAGTACATAACATGCAAATCAGAAATTATAAATATGATGCTACAGAATGAATTAGAAGACCATGATGACAATAAAGAACTCGAGTAAAAAAAGTAAAACATGGAGAGGCAGTTGACAGTCTAATATGTGTACAGAAAGGGCTAAGCAGAATGATAATATGCCATTCCACAAAATTTTATTGTTAATGCAGCTCCGAGAAGAAGCATTCGAAAAAAGTTTAGCTTCCAAGAAGCAAAAGAAAATCAGTGACTTTTTTTATTATCATCAACACCTGACCTCCATGGAGTCATAGACTCATTGTGGGAGGTACTCATTATTGCATACAATGCTCATCCAACCTCGTCTTAAACTGATTCAATGTGTCCACATCCATAACACACTCAGGCAATGCATTCCACTCACCCCCCCATGCAAAGAACCTGCTTCTCACTCTTTTGCTCACACCCTCCTTATACAGTTTCCAGCAATTGCCTCTTAGTCTACTTCCCTCTCCAATTCTATGAAAAATCTCTTCCATGTCTACCTGACCAGTTTATGTCTCAATCATATCCCCTCCCCATTTCTCTTATTTATGAGGCTCTGCAACTTACATTCCCTCAATCTGTCCTCATACTCCACATTCCAAAGACCACTGACTACCTTTGTGAATCTTCTCTGTACCTTTCCCAACATATCCTCATCACCGTGAAAACCCAGCAACCAAATCTGCGCACAATAATCCATGTGAGGCCTGATCAAGGACTTATACAACGGAATCATAACCTCTTTATTTCTGCATGCCAGGGTTCTCTGCATCATTGCCATTATTCGATGTTATGTCTTCACAACTTGTGCAATGTGGCCCCTTAACTTCAGGTCCTTTTCCACCATCACACCTAGATCTTTCATCTCCTCTACTTCTGTTAAAGTTTCCCCACCAAGTGTATACTTGGCATTCCATCGTTGATTACCAAATCTCAAAACCTTACACTTGGCCACATTAAACTGACAGTTTTCCACTTCCGTGCCCATTCATGCAATCTATTCAAGTTCTCTTGTTAGGCATTAACATCAGCCTGACTGTGCATTGCTCTCCCCAGTTTCGCAACATCTGCAAACAGCTGGATATCACTTGTTAAACCCAACCCAATATCAATAACATACAAATTGAACAACAATAGCCCCAAAATTAACCCCTGTGGCAACCACTGATGACCTTTCTCTTTCGAGATACTGCATCTCCATATTCAACTTTCTGATACCTATCTGACAACCAGTCACTGATCCAACACAGAAGTCTGTTATCCAATCCCATCTCTTTCAATTTAATTAAGAGCATGTCATGTGGCAGTCTATCAAAAGCCTTTGCAAAATCCAAGTACACCACTGCATATACATCTCCTCTGTCCAAGGTATTTATCACCTTCTTATAGTACGTAAGTAAGTTAGTAAAACATGATCTCCCTTCAACAAACCCATGCTGATAACCACAGACAATACTGCTGTTATCAACCCATTTCTGTATCGTACGTCTCACAGTCTCTCCAGGACCTTCACCACGACTCCAGATATACAGACTGGCCTCTAATTTCAAGGAACTCCCTTGCAACCTGTGCTGTTGCAAAACTCTTGCTAAAACAGGCACGTTCCATTATGAGAATGTTGCCATTTCTCTGGAACATTCTCATAAGATGAGAATGTTCCAAAGAATTGGACAATGAGTTTGGACAAATAATGGGGAATTGGACAATAAGACTTATTTGTGCCTATGGTCCCACAGAAGGTTCCAGTAAGGTAGAAGTGAAGGAATATTTTGATGCTTTAGAAAAAGCAACTGACACAATGAAAAGGGAAAAGTTGGTCCTGGTTGGGGATCTAAATAGCAGAGTAGGAAATGATTGTCAGACATACAAAAATATTTTGGGAAAATTTGGAGAAAAGAGCAAAGCTAATAATAATAATGGTAAATACCTGTTGGATTTCTGTTCAGGACATGGACTGGTTATTACTAACACCATGTTCCAACATAAAAATGTGCACAAATTCACATGGAGAGAACATGCAAGGAATAAGAAAGGTCTCATTGACTATGTTATTGTTGATAGTGATGTGTTTCTCCCTGGTGCAGGACACCAGAGTGTACAGAGGATATGAAAATGGAAGTGATCACTATTTAGTCTTGAGCAGGATAAAACTGAATTTCATACTGAAAAGAATAACATGTAAGAAAGTTTTAAAGCAAATAAAAGTTGAGCAGCTCTCAGATGTGAACTGTAGACTAAAATACACAAAGATTATTGAAGAAAAAATCAAAGAGTTTGAGAACAGGAACCAAACCTTTGAGATTCAGTGGCAAGCCTTGAAGAAAAACCTGACTGATTCAGCCAAAGAGGCATGTGGCGAGGTTGTCTGCAAGGATAGAAAAATTAGAACTCTCTATGGTGGACACAGGAAGTTAAAGAGGCAGTGAAGGAAAAGAAGAAAGCATATCAAAAGTTCCTGGCAAATAAGTTTGCTTGTGCTGATAGAGAATACAGAGACAAATGTAAGAAAGCTAAACACTGTGATAAACTAGCTAAACAAAAGTCATGGGAGGACTTTGGCAAGAACATAGAAAATAAATATCAAGAAGGTGGTAAAATATTCTGAGGTTGTTGAAGAAGCTTAGAAATGGAGGAAAGTGCTGTAAAAGGAATTAGAGATGACAAAGGTGACATGAAAACAGGAGAAAAAGATATCCTTGAAGTATGGAGTAATTACTTCGAAAAATTGCTAAATGAAACAAGCAGTGATAGCACAGTGGCAAAAAGCACTGAACAAGCATATAGTCAGGAATACATTTCCATACTTGAAGTAGAAAAAGCCATCAAAGGCTGGAAATCTGGAAAGGCAGCAGGAGTAGATAATATTCGACCAGAAATACTGAAGTATGATGGTATAAAAGTCTTACAGTGGCAGCACTGCATAGTTCAAAAGGCCTGGACAGAGGGACGAATTCCCGATGATTGGAGTAGAGCTCTCATAGCACCCATATATAAAAAGGGAAATAAGGCTGAATGTGAGAATTACAAAGTATTTCTCTACTGAGTGTTCCTGGCAAGATTTATGCAAGTATACTTGAGAAACGGTTGAAAAGAATTGTGGAAGAAAAGCTCGGTGAAGAACTAGCTGGCTTCAGGCCAAATAGAGGCTGTCAGGATCGGATCTTCACTTTACGACAAATAGTTGAGAAAGCATGGGAATATAACAGATCTGTATTTAAGTTTTGTCGATTTGGAAAAGGCATATGACAAGGTGCCAAGAGAGAAGCTATTCAATACGCTGCAGTTATATGGTGTCAATGGGGCATTATATCAAGCAATACTTAGTCTTTATTTGAGTTGTAAGTCAGCAGTTAGAATTGAAGGAAGTACAGGAAGATAGTTTAATGTTAAATCTGGTGTGAGACATGGATGTACATTATCCCCTCTTTTATTCATTATCTATATGGCTCACATTATGAACGAAAGTGGTATTAAAAATGATATCAGAATTGGAGATGTTAATGCATTTTTGGAAATTATGGAGACAACTACCATGTTTGAATAAAAACTTTAGTTTAATATTACTAAAATTTTTAGTAATTTTTGTAATGTTTTAAAAATTTTTGTATTGTTTTAAAAATTTTAGTAATATTAAACTAAAGTTTTTATTCAAACACAGTAGTTGTCTCCATAATTTCCAAAAATGCATTCGGATCACCGTGCAAGCCTAAAAGAATGGATGGAGATGTTAATGTTAGTTCTTTGCTTTATGTGGACTATGTTATACTTTTAAATCTGCTACAAACTTGCAAGATTCCCTGACTAAATTGAATAACTGTTGTAATAGATATGGTATGAAGGTCAGCAATAAAAACACAAAGACAATGAAAATAAGTAGAATCGTTGAAAATGTAGACTGCATTGTGAACGGAGAACCTGTGGAACAAGTAAAACATTTCAGCTACTTATACATTTTAGCTATTTTTAGTGAAGATGGTAAATTAAATATGGAAATAGACAATAGAATGAACAAAGCTGGTATGGTAGGAAGTCAATTGAATAAATTCATATGAATAAGAGAGAAATTAGTCAGAACACTAAATTAGCTGTATAGAAGACGGTGTTCAAACCAGTTTTAACTTATGGATCTGAGAGCTGGGTCAGAAGTAAAACACTTGACCAAAGACTAGAGACTGCAGCTATGAGAGTCATGAGAAAGATTAGAGGCATGAACAGGATGGCATCAATGTCAATATCATATTAAAAACGAGGAATTAGGAAAGAACTTGACATTGTCAGCATCCAGGAATGGGTTAGCAGAGCTAATCTCAGATGGTATGGTCACTTAAACAGCATGGGCAAGGAAAGATTAGCAAAAGAAGTGTTCTCTGCCAGGTTCGCAAGGAAAATGACCCAGAGGAAGACCAAGATATAGGTGGATTGATATGGTACAAAGTGCCTTAGACGATAGAAATATAAGACCTAATAATATTGGAGTGTTGACAAGTAACAGACTGGTTTGGAGGAAAATTATACATATAAAGTTAGTAATGATTATTATTATTATTATTATTTCACAACTCCAGGGAGTCCAAAGACTCATTGAGGGAGAGTGTGCCAACAGCATCGAATGATTGGACCCTTTCCAACTACGAACCGCGCTCAAACTTACTTAACTGAGCCATTAGTAGCAGAAGCTCTACCAATCGACCAACCTTTGCCAGCAAAGTAAATTAAAATGAGCAGTAAAATAAAAAAGTAAAATTATGTAAATTTTTCATGTAGTACTATGATATCCTGTATGCCCCTTGAGGGTACATGTCAGGAATATGATGATGATGATGATGAACTTCATCTTTTCATGATCATTCTTCCTTCTACTTGCCACATATATAATAAACTCTCTATAGTTTTTCTTAGCCTGATTTGCCAATTTCTGCTTATACTCTACTTTTGTTTTCCTTACTAACTGAGTCACTCTCATGGCTTGTCCTTTAGATTCTTCATTTGACTGATTACCATTATTCATCTTCCAAAGGACTTTCTTTTTCCAGATTTCATGCTTAAGCTCCACATTCATCCATTTTACACCAATCTTATTCAGCCTTTTGGATACATTTGTACATGGATGCTATTATGTATTTCTTTGTAAGTTCCCATGCAGCATTTATTTCCTTACCGCTCAACTCCTCGTTCCATGTTATAGCTCGAAGTTGTCTCTTAAGCTTGTCATAATCACCAGCCTTATATTTCCACATATATCCTTTCCTCACAAAAGCCTGCATATGAATAGACACAACACAGGCGATTACTTCATGATCACTTTCACCAACTGGAGGAAAATGTGAAACCCCCTCTAACAATTGCATCCTCTGATGAAATAGTGAGATTGTGTGCTTTTCTTTACATGCTGCCTGAGAGAGTTATCTCTCAAGAAATTCACTTTCCTTATTCCCAAATGCTATCTCTTCATTACAATTTATACCGCCATAATTAAAATCACCTATAATAATTACCCTTCCTCTCTTCACTAATTCAAGTTAATTATACATTTCTTCGTCACCACTTTCCACATTCGCCTATAGCAACATCGAACTAAATGTCTTCCTCTTAACCTCCACATTACACCACACCACACCTCATAACCATTGCCACTATTTCCCTCTTTCATGTCTACCTTATGTGGATTTAATTCCCCTGCTATTATCAGCAGCACTCCTCCTCCCTCCCTTCCCTTTTTTACAGAGAAGTTAAAAAAAATTTTCTGTGTTATTTTGAGAAACATTTTTTTTTTGTGTTGTGTACAAGAAAGTGGTATTTTTTACGCAAATTTATGTACCAAACTATGCAATTTTATTAAATCAAAATCTTCAACAATACAGACATGCAAACTAAATTTTTTACTAAAATAAACTTGTATTATTTTTTAAGTTTTATATTACAGTACAGTAGCTTTTTTTCTATGTTACTTCATTTATTTACCACATTAAATTGATGTACATTAGAATCTGATTATTTTTGTCTTAAATGCTAGTTATTGTTTTCTCTTGGAAAATCTGAAAATCTGGGGAAAATTCGCTAATCCAAACGATCACGGTTTATTAGTTTGGATTAGCGAGATACTACTATATATATATATAAATTGACAGCTTATTTTTCTACCCAATGCAGGGTAAAGGCTTTACCCATTGCGGGAGGTTCCCATGGTGACCCAATTCATATTGGGAGAGGACAATTACAAATCCTTGCCTACATGAGATTCGAACCAGCAGCCTCTTGGCTGGAGAGCGGATACGCTAACACTTGGCCAACCAGGCCAGCAAATACACACACACACACACGCACACGTTCAATAAGGGCAATGCAGATCACTAATCAATTTAATATTTTTGCATTGATTAATTTCTCATTTCATACACTTACTCCAAACAACTTTTCAATATTCTTATAGAAATTAAAGTATTCCATGAACAGATTTCTGTTTTTTCATGGTTTTTTTTTTTTTTTTCATTTTGTCTTGAGATTTTTTGGAGACAAATAGATAGTGTTTGTGTATTATTTCTTCCTGCACTTGAGGGATTATATATTTTAAGCTCACTTTTCTGCAGAAATAATTATATTTTCTAATGCTTTCATAGTAATTATCAGATTTTAAGGAAAGGATTATCTTGTACATCAGTGTTTTTCAATCTTTTCTGGCTGCAGCATCATGACCCAACACACACACACATTATATATTAGAAATCAGATTATCTTCAAAATGCTTAACTATGGAAGTATAAAGGTTTTGTAGTGTTCAGGGGACTGTTCAGAACGATTGGTCGAATTCCAAATGATTGGAGTATAACTTTCATACTTTCCATCTATAAGAAAAGAGCAAAGATGAATGTGATAATTACAGAGAAATTTCTGTAATAAGAGTTACAGATAAGATTTATGCAAACATACTCGAAAAGAGATTGAGAAAGATTGTGAAAAGAAACTTGGAGAAGAACAAGCTGGGTTCATGCCAAATAGAGGTTGTCAAGATCAGATTTTCACTTTAAGTTTAGAATTGTGGGAATATGACAAAGATCTGTACTTAAATTTTGTAGATCTGGAAAAGGCATACAACAAAGTGCTCAGAGATAAACTTTTCAAAACACTAGTTATATGGGGTGAATGGAACGTTATACAGAACAATACGTAGTCTATATTTAAGTTGTCAGTCAGCATTTAGAATTGAAGGAAATACATGAAGATGGTTTGATGTAAAATTAGGGGTAAGACAAGAATGCACATTATCTCTCCACTCTTATTCATTATCTACATGGATCATACTATGAAAGAAAGTGGCATAAGCCCTGATATTAAAATTGGAGAGGTCAAAGCTCTCTACTTAATGCAGATGGTGTTGTACTGCTAAACACATCTAGTGAAAGTCTCCGGGATTCTCTAACTAAATGGAATAAATACAGCTGTAACAAATGTGGCATGAAAATCAGCAATAAAAAAATGAAAACTATGACAAGAGGCGGAAACATTGAACACATCAATTGCATTCTGAACAGAGAGCATATAGAAGTAAAATATTTCAGCTATTTAGGCACAGTTTCTATGAAGATGACAAGTTACATCTGGATATAAACAACACAATAAGGAAAGTTGAATAATACTGCTTGCTGAATAAATTTATATTATTTAATATAAATTTATTCAGCTGGCAGTATTATCTTTTATTCAAGATATAAATTAGTCAAAACACCAAACTAGCAGTATACAAGACAATGTTCAAACATTGAGAAATTAAATTATTCCTAACATGGTTGTATTCTCCATAATTTTACTGAAATGATTGTTCAAAAACCAGTTTTAAGTTATGGATCTGAGAGTTGGGTTAGAAATAAAGAGAAGACAACAGATATGACAGTTTTGAGAAAAATTAGAGAAGTGAATAGATGGCATCAATGGCAAAATCATATTAAAAATGAATATAACAGAAAAGAACTTGATATCGTTAGCATTAAAGAATGTGTAAGCAAAGTTAATCTAAGGTGGTATTGGCCACATATAATCTGGATTGCTGATTTCATTAGAGGAAGAAAGATCAAGGTTAGAATCAATGCAGCAATATCAAGATAGTGGAAAACCTGGGCTGGTGTTCACCAGCCCAGGTTTTCCACTATCTTGATATTGATATTGGTATTGTGGTATTGGCCACATATAATTTGGATTGCTGATTGCTACAAACACTACACTAGTAAGGCCAATAATGAAATATGCAGCACCTATCTGGTTAACTTCGGCCGCATCGGTAAAGGAAAAATTAGACAAAATACAAACAAAAACATCCAAGTTTATCATTGGTGCAGTCTCATCCACTAACAACATCAGAGCCCAACAGGAATGTGGGCTCAACTTGCTGGAGGACAGACGAAAATTTGCCACCATAAAATTCATAAATAATATCAGAAGCTACCAAAGTGATCATATCTCCCTAAAAACTTATGAACATTGGAATCAAAAATGCTGACTTCACAGATCATCAACTTTACAATATGATGACACTATCAGGAAGGAAATAGGTCTTGATCAGCTCAATGCCCACATAAACAAAGAACTTCTATTTTCCAGTCCTTTACCTACAAAAACCTCCATATATCTAAACCTTATCAAACTCTGTACAAAAAAAAAATCAAAAGAAATGCTCAAAGAAAAAGGCCTAAATACTATCCATGTGTTGAGGCTTAAGTGCTGTGAAGAATTCATGTTCAAGGTTTAATGGAATATTAACAACACTGAGAAAATATTAAAAATTAGTATTAAAATTAATTTTAATTGAATTAGTTTTAATCCTTTCTCAGTGCTGTTAATATTTCATTAAACCTCAAACATGAAGCCTAAATACTATCAATATTCTTTCATCCTCCAAATAAGTTGTTTGTTATGATGGATCATCAGACACCAATATGATTAATGGAGTCTCCTTCTAATCCCGAAAGGTGAAAATTTTTCAATAAATGTTGGATCAGGGAGAATTGCTTCCAATTTTACCAGAGACTTTACGCAATAAATAAAGCACTCGAAGCCTACTTAAAATTATCATCATCTCAACAATCTGAGGGAATTATAATTTACAGTGACTCAAGATCAGCTACAGAGGCAATCAAAAATGGCAATACCAAATTCACACGAGACACCCATAAACTCTTAAATTAACTAAAGTGTTTAGGAAAAAGTGGCATTTTACAATGGATTCCTGCTCATGTAGGCATTGATTACAATGAAGCAGCTGATAAATTAGCAAAAGAGGCCAGAGAACTCAAGCAAGAAACTCGCATGATAACTCTTGCTTATGCTAGATGCACTAGCAAAAACTAAACTAATTCCACTGAAGTCAGTAATGTAACATCAAATTCCCGAAATCAAGGCTGACAGAAAGACCACTACCACAATAGTAAGATTACAAATAGGCCATTATAGAGGAATGAAGATTAATACAGATGATACGAGAATATATAGAAACTGCAACAATTGCCCCAATACTGAACTGACACCCACTCACATCTTTACCTGTCCAACAATTACAGCAGCCTTGCAAGAAATAGATCCTAATCCTAAACAACAGCTCTACAAACAATTTTGTTCATATAGAGCTGTTGTTCATCAACCTAGCCAAAGCAGTTCAAGGAGCACATGGAAACATCTAAGACTCTTCAAAGGACAAGACGAAGACAACAACAACAACATTGGCCACATAAATAAAATGGGTGAGAAAAGGTTAT